>NC_056726.1:1639678917-1639816129 GCF_019279795.1 Protopterus annectens | reverse complement strand
AAGGCTAAGGTATTATGTCAAAAACTTTCAATTTTTGGGTTTTTGCAGTTTTTGGGCTACACTTTTTCACCCTTCAGGCAACTAACTGCAGCTAGAGACAGGGAGTATTATCTCCCTGTATTATATTATATATAACAATTATCTACAAATTTCTAATCTTAAAAAGTGCAGAGAAAAGTATACTTAAATCAGCTTTTGTCAGTTGATTTATGCAGGTGAATCTTAGCAGGCAACCACTCGGAAGATGAGCAGAATTATTAAAAAATGTCATCAGCACAGATTATAATGCAAGCAGAAACCCCCAGGATAAGTTAACACAGGATGTCAAAAGAAAACTAACAACTTTCAATGTCTCCAGATGGCTACACTTCTTCACACTTCAGGCAATTAATTGCAGCTAGAGACAGTGAGTATTATCTCCCGGTATTATATTATATATAGCAAATAGCTGGAAATTTCTAATCTTAAATAAGTGCTGAAAATTTATACTTAAATCAGCTTTTGTCAGTTGATTTATGCAGGAGAATGTCAGCAGCCAACCACTCAGAAAATGAGCAGAATGACTAAAAAATGTGACCAGCACAGATTATAATGCAAGCAGAAACCCCAGGGCTAAGTTAACACAGGATTTCAAAAGCAAACTAGCAACTTTCAATGTCTCCAGATGGCTTCACTTTTTCACACTTCAAGCAACAAACTGCAGCTAGAGACAGGGAGAAAAGTATACTTAAATCAGCTTTTGTCAGTTGATTTATGCAGGTGAATCGCAGTAGCCAAGCACTCGGAAGATGAGCAGAATGATTAAAAAATGTGACCAGCACAGATTATAATGCAAGAAGAAACCCTCAGGCTAAGTTAACACAGGATTTCAAAAGCAGTATAACAACTTTCAATGTATCCAGATGGCTACTCGTTTTCACGCTTTAGGCAAATAACTGCAGATAGAGACAGGAAGTATTATCTCCCTTTATCGTATTATAAATAGCAATTATCTACAAAACCCCCAACAAAAGTTAACACAGGATTTCAAAAGCAGTCTAACAACTTTCAATGTATCCAGACAGTTACACTTTTTCACACTTCAGGACACTAACTGCAGCTAGAGACAGGGAGTATTATCTCCCTGTATTATATTATATATAACAATTATCTACAAATTTCTAATCTTAAATAAGTGCAGAGAAAGTATACTTAAATCAGCTTTTGTCAGTTGATTTATACAGGAGAATCTCAGCAGCCAACCACTCGGAAGATGAGCAGAATGATTAAAAAATGTGACCAGCACAGATTATAATGCAAGCAGAAACTCCCAGGCTATGTTAACACAGGATTTCAAAAGCAGTCTAACAACTTTCAATGTATAGAGATGGCTACACTTTTTCATACTTCAGGAAACTAACTGCAGCTAGAGACAGGGAGTATTATCTCCCTTTATTATACCATATATAACAATTATCTACAAATTTCTAATCCTAAATAAGTGCAGAGAAAAGTATACTTAAATCAGCTTTTGTCAGTTGATTTATGCAGGTGAATCTCAGCAACCAACCAGTCAGAAGATGATCAAAATTAATAAAAAATGTGACCAGCACAGATTACAATGCAAGCAGAAACCACCAGGCTAAGGTAACACAGGATTTCAAAAGCAGTCTAACAATTTTCAATGTATCCAGATGGCTACACTTTTTCACACTTCAGGAAACTAACTGCAGCTAGAGACAGGGAGTATTATCTCCCTGTATTTTATAATATATAACAATTATCTACACATTTTTAATCTTAAATATGTGCTGAGAAAAGTATACTTAAATCAGCTTTTGTCAGTTGATTTATGCAGGTGAATCTCAGCAGCCAACCACTCAGAAGATGAAAAGAATGATTAAAAAATGTGACCAGCTTAGGTTATAATGCAAGCATAACCTCCCAGGCTAAATTAACACAGAATTTCAAAAGTGGTCTAACAACTTTCAATCTGTCCAGATGGCTACACTTTTTCACAATTCATTCAACTAACTGCATCTAAAAGGAGCATTATCTCCCTTTATTATATTATATATAACAGTTATCTACAATTTTCTAATCTTAAATAAGTGCAGAGAAAAGTATACTTAAATCAGCTTTTGTCAGTTGATTTATGCAGGAGAATCTCAGCAGCTAACCACTTGGAAGACAAGCAGAATGACTAGAAAATGTCACCAGCACAGATTACAATGCAAGTAGAAACCCCCAACCTAAGTTAACACAGGATTTCAAAAGCAGTCTAACAACTTTAAATGTATCCAGATGGCTGCACTTTTTCACACTTCAGGCAACTAGCTGCAGCTAGAGACAGGGAGTATTATCTCCCTGTATTATATTATACATAAAAATTATCTACAAATTTTTCATCTTAAATAAGTGCAGAGAAACGTATACTTAAATCAGCTTTTGTCAGTTGTTGTATACAGGAGAATCTCAGCAGCCACCCACTCGGAAGATGAGCTGAATGATTAAAAAATGTGACCAGCACAGATTATAATGCAAGCAGAAACTCCCAGGCTACGTTAACACATGATTTCAAAAGTAGTCTAACAACTTTCATTGTATAGAGATGGCTACACTTTTTCAGACTTCAGGAAACTAACTGCAGCTAGAGACAGGGAGTTTTATCTCCCTGTATTATACCATATATAACAATTATCTACAAATTTCTAATCCTAAATAAGTGCAGAGAAAAGTATACTTAAATCAGCTTTTGTCAGTTGATTTGTGGAGGTGAATCTCAGCAGCCACCTCACAGCAAGACATTGTCCCATTCGATTCTCAGCTACAGCGTCTTCTGTGTGGAGACATACGTGAATGGGCATGCCTTCGTTGAAGGTTGTGCATTAGGGCTGGTTACTCGTCACGTAAAAATCCACTACCAAATATTAGTGGACCGGAGTTCCACTGTGGTGACCCCTAACCGAGATAAGCCAAAAGACACAACAACAACATCTACAAATTTCTAATCGTAAATAAGTGCAGAGAAAAGTATGCTTAAATCAGCTTTTTTCAGTTGATTTACACTGATGAATCTCAGCAGCCAACCACTCAGTAGATGAGCAGAATGATTAAAAAAATGTGACCAGCACAGATTATAATGCAAGCAAAATCCCCCAGGCTAAGTTAACACAGGATTTCAAAAGCAGTCTAACAACTTTAAATGTATCCAGATGGCTACACTTTTTCACACTTCAGGCAGCTAACTGCAGCTAGAGATAGGGAGTATTATCTCCCAGTATTATATTATATATAACAATTATCTACAAATTTCTAATCTTAAATAAGTGCAGAAAAAGTATACTTAAATAAGCTTTTATCAGTTGATTTATGCAGGTGAATCTCAGCAGCCAACCACTCGGAAGACGAGCAAAATGATTAAGAAATGTGACCAGCACAAATTACAATGCAAACAGAATCCTCCTGGCTAAGTTAACACAGGATTTCTAAAGCAGTCGAACAACTTTCAATGTATCCAGATCGCTACACTTTTTCACACTTCAGGCAAATTGCTGCAGCTAGAGACAGGGAGTATTATGTCTTATCTCCCTGTATTATATTATATATAATAATTATCTGCACATTTCTAATCTTAAATATGTGCATAGAAAAATATACTTAAATCAGCTTTTGTCAGTTGATTAATGCAGGTGAATCTCAGCAGCCAACCACTCAGAAGATGAGCAGAATGATTACAAATGTGACTAGCACAAATTATACTGCAAGCAGAAATCCCCAGGTTAAGTTAAGACAGGATTTCAAAAGCAGTCTAACAACTTTCAAGGTATCCAGATGGCTACACTTTTTCACACTACAGGCAACTAACTGCAGCTAGAGACAGGGAGTATGATCTCCCTGTACTATATTATATATAACAACTATCCACAAAATTTTAATCTTAAATAAGTGCAGATAAAAGTATACTTAAGTCAGCTTTTGTCAGTTGATTTATGTAGGTGAATTTCAGCAGAAAATCACTCGGAAGATGAGCAGAATGATTAAGAAATGTGACCAGCACTGATTATAATGCAAGCAGAAACCCCCTTTCTAAGTTAACAGTGAATTTAAAAAGTAGTCTAACAACTTTCAATGTATCCAGATGGCTACACTTTTTCACACTTCAGGCAACTAACTGCAGCTAGAGACAGGGAGTATTATCCCCCTGTATTATATTATATATAACAATAATCTACAAATTTCTTATCTTAAATAGGTGCAGAGAAAAGTATACTTAAATCAGCTTTTGTCAGTTGATTTATGCAGGTGAATCTCAGCAGCCAGCCACTCAGAAGATGAACAGAATGATTAAAAAATGTGACCAGCTTAGGTTATAATGCAAGCATAACCCCCCAGGATAAATTAACACAGAATTTCAAAAGTGGTCTAACAACTTTCAATCTATCCAGATGGCTACACTTTTTCACAATTCAGGCAACTAACTGCAGCTAAAAGGAGCATTATCTCCCTTTATTATATTATATATAACAGTTATCTACAAGTGCAGATAAAAGTATACTTAATTCAACTTTTGTCAGTTGATTTATGCAGGTGAATCTCAGCAGCCAACCACTTGGATGATGACCAGAATTATTAAAAAATATGACCACACAGATTATAATGCAAACAGAAACTCCCAGGCTGAGTTACCACAGGATTTCAAAAGCAGTCTAACAACTTTCAATGTATCCAGATGGCTACACTTTTTCACACTTCAGGCAGCTAACTGCAGCTAGAGACATGGAGTATTATCTCCCTGTATTTTATAATATATAACAATTATCTACAAATGTTTAATCTTAAATATGTGCAGAGAAAAGTATACTTAAATCAACTTTTGTCAGTTTATTTATGCAGTTGAATCTCAGCAGCCAATCACTCAGAAGATGAGCAGAATGATTAAAAAATGTGACCAGCTTAAATTATAATGCAAGCAGAAACCCCCACGCTAAGTTAGCACAAGATTTCAAAAGTGGTCTAACAACTTTCAATGTATACAGATGGCTACACTGTTTCACACTTCAGGCAACTAAATGCAGCTAGAGTCAAGGAGTACTATCTCGCTGTATTATATTATATATACCAATTATCTACAAATGTATGTCACCTCACAGCAAGACATTGTCCCATTCGATTCTCAGCTACAGTGTCTTCTGTGTGGAGACATACGTGAATGGGCATGCCTTCGTTGAAGGTTGTGCATTAGGGCTGGTAACTCGTCACGTAAAAATCCACTACCAAATATTAGTGGACCGGAGTTCCGCTGTGGTGACCCCTAACCGAGATAAGCCAAAAGACACAACAACAACATCTACAAATTTCTAATCTTAAATAAGTGCAGAGAAAAGTATGCTTAAATCAGCTTTTTTCAGTTGATTTACACTGATGAATCTCAGCAGCCAACCACTCAGTAGATGAGCAGAATGATTAAAAAAATGTGACCAGCACAGATTATAATGCAAGCAAAATCCCCCAGGCTAAGTTAACACAGGATTTCAAAAGCAGTCTAACAACTTTAAATGTATCCAGATGGCTACACTTTTTCACACTTCAGGCAGCTAACTGCAGCTAGAGATAGGGAGTATTATCTCCCAGTATTATATTATATATAACAATTATCTACAAATTTCTAATCTTAAATAAGTGCAGAAAAAGTATACTTAAATAAGCTTTTATCAGTTGATTTATGCAGGTGAATCTCAGCAGCCAACCACTTGGAAGATGAGCAGAATGATTAAAAAATGTGACCAGCACAGATTATAATGCAAGCAGAACCCCTTGGCTAAGTTAACACAGGATTTCAAAAGCAGTCGAACAACTTTCAATGTATCCAGATCGCTACACTTTTTCACACTTCAGGCAAATTGCTGCAGCTAGAGACAGGGAGTATTATGTCTTATCTCCCTGTATTATATTATATATAATAATTATCTGCACATTTCTAATCTTAAATATGTGCATAGAAAAATATACTTAAATCAGCTTTTGTCAGTTGATTAATGCAGGTGAATCTCCGCAGCCAACCACTCAGAAGATGAGCAGAATGATTACAAATGTGACTAGCACAAATTATACTGCAAGCAGAAATCCCCAGGTTAAGTTAAGACAGGATTTCAAAAGCAGTCTAACAGCTTTCAATGTAGCCATATGTCTACACTTTTTCACACTTCAGGCAACTAACTGCAGCTAGAGACAGGGAGTATTATCTCCTTGTATTATATTATATATAAAAATTATCTACAAATTTCTAAACTTAAATAAGTGCAGATAAAAGTATACTTAAATCAGCTTTTGTCAGTTGATTTATGCAGGTGAATCTCAGCAGCCTACCACTCAGAAGATGAGCAGAATGATTAAAAAATGTGACCAGCACAGATTATAGTGCAAGCAGAAACCCCCTTGCTAAGTTAACAGTGAATTTAAAAAGTAGTCTAACAACTTTCAATGTATCCAGATGGCTACACTTTTTCACACTTCAGGCAACTAACTGCAGCTAGAGACAGGGAGTATTATCCCCCTGTATTATATTATATATAACAATAATCTACAAATTTCTTATCTTAAATAGGTGCAGAGAAAAGTATACTTAAATCAGCTTTTGTCAGTTGATTTATGCAGGTGAATCTCAGCAGCCAACCACTCAGAAGATGAACAGAATGATTAAAAAATGTGACCAGCTTAGGTTATAATGCAAGCATAACCCCCCAGGCTAAATTAACACAGAATTTCAAAAGTGGTCTAACAACTTTCAATCTATCCAGATGGCTACACTTTTTCACAATTCAGGCAACTAACTGCAGCTAAAAGGAGCATTATCTCCCTTTATTATATTATATATAACAGTTATCTACAAGTGCAGATAAAAGTATACTTAATTCAACTTTTGTCAGTTGATTTATGCAGGTGAATCTCAGCAGCCAACCACTTGGATGATGACCAGAATTATTAAAAAATATGACCACACAGATTATAATGCAAACAGAAACTCCCAGGCTGAGTTACCACAGGATTTCAAAAGCAGTCTAACAACTTTCAATGTATCCAGATGGCTACACTTTTTCACACTTCAGGCAGCTAACTGCAGCTAGAGACATGGAGTATTATCTCCCTGTATTTTATAATATATAACAATTATCTACAAATGTTTAATCTTAAATATGTGCAGAGAAAAGTATACTTAAATCAACTTTTGTCAGTTTATTTATGCAGTTGAATCTCAGCAGCCAATCACTCAGAAGATGAGCAGAATGATTAAAAAATGTGACCAGCTTAAATTATAATGCAAGCAGAAACCCCCACGCTAAGTTAGCACAGGATTTCAAAAGTGGTCTAACAACTTTCAATGTATACAGATGGCTACACTGTTTCACACTTCAGGCAACTAAATGCAGCTAGAGTCAAGGAGTACTATCTCGCTGTATTATATTATATATACCAATTATCTACAAATGTATGTCACCTCACAGCAAGACATTGTCCCATTCGATTCTCAGCTAGAGCGTCTTCTGTGTGGAGACATACGTGAATGGGCATGCCTTCGTTGAAGGTTGTGCATTAGGGCTGGTAACTCGTCACGTAAAAATCCACTACCAAATATTAGTGGACCGGAGTTCCGCTGTGGTGACCCCTAACTGAGATAAGCCAAAAGACACAACAACAACATCTACAAATTTCTAATCTTAAATAAGTGCAGAGAAAAGTATGCTTAAATCAGCTTTTTTCAGTTGATTTACACTGATGAATCTCAGCAGCCAACCACTCAGAAGATGAGCAGAATGATTAAAAAATGTGACCAGCACAGATTATAATTCAAGCAAAAATCCCCAGGCTAAGTTAACACAGGATTTCAAAAGCAGTCTAACAACTTTAAATGTATCCAGATGGCTACACTTTTTCACACTTCAGGCAGCTAACTGCAGCTAGAGATAGGGAGTATTATCTCCCAGTATTATATTATATATAACAATTATCTACAAATTTCTAATCTTAAATAAGTGCAGAAAAAGTATACTTAAATAAGCTTTTATCAGTTGATTTATGCAGGTGAATCTCAGCAGCCAACCACTTGGAAGATGAGCAGAATGATTAAAAAATGTGACCAGCACAGATTATAATGCAAGCAGAACCCCTTGGCTAAGTTAACACAGGATTTCAAAAGCAGTCGAACAACTTTCAATGTATCCAGATCGCTACACTTTTTCACACTTCAGGCAAATTGCTGCAGCTAGAGACAGGGAGTATTATGTCTTATCTCCCTGTATTATATTATATATAATAATTATCTGCACATTTCTAATCTTAAATATGTGCATAGAAAAATATACTTAAATCAGCTTTTGTCAGTTGATTAATGCAGGTGAATCTCAGCAGCCAACCACTCAGAAGATGAGCAGAATGATTACAAATGTGACTAGCACAAATTATACTGCAAGCAGAAATCCCCAGGTTAAGTTAAGACAGGATTTCAAAAGCAGTCTAACAGCTTTCAATGTAGCCATATGTCTACACTTTTTCACACTTCAGGCAACTAACTGCAGCTAGAGACAGGGAGTATTATCTCCTTGTATTATATTATATATAAAAATTATCTACAAATTTCTAATCTTAAATAAGTGCAGATAAAAGTATACTTAAATCAGCTTTTGTCAGTTGATTTATGCAGGTGAATCTCAGCAGCCTACCACTCAGAAGATGAGCAGAATGATTAAAAAATGTGACCAGCACAGATTATAGTGCAAGCAGAAACCCCCTTGCTAAGTTAACAGTGAATTTAAAAAGTAGTCTAACAACTTTCAATGTATCCAGATGGCTACACTTTTTCACACTTCAGGCAA
This sequence comes from Protopterus annectens, assembly GCF_019279795.1. Classification (NCBI taxonomy): domain Eukaryota; kingdom Metazoa; phylum Chordata; order Ceratodontiformes; family Protopteridae; genus Protopterus; species Protopterus annectens. The sequence goes on along the minus strand of NC_056726.1, from coordinate 1,639,807,277 downwards.
CTAACTGCAGTTTGAGACAGGGAGTATTATCCCCCTGTATTATATTATATATAACAATAATCTACAAATTTCTTATCTTAAATAGGTGCAGAGAAAAGTATACTTAAATCAGCTTTTGTCAGTTGATTTATGCAGGTGAATCTCAGCAGCCAATCACTTGGAAGATGAGCAGAATTTTATATTCTATATATTATATTAAAAATACATTTAGGTTGTATCAAAGAACCATTTTCAGAACCCCCTTAGATCCCTTTATTGTTTCTCAATTAGGGTTGGTTCCCCAAAAGAAACTTGGTGACTATCATTTAATTTACCACCTATCATATTCAGGAGGACTATCAGCAAATGATGGCATAGATAAGAAAGTATTTCAGAGTACAGTATACATTCTTAGACTATTCAGTAACTATCATAAAAAGACTCAGAGACCAATGAATTCCAAAAGTAGACATATAGTCTGCCCTTGTTCTTTTACCCATCTGACCAAAGATTAGCACATGTTATGCATGGAACTCATTGGTCATTATTTTTTCAACCCAGCCATGTTAACTAGGGTGCTCTGTAACCTATGCAATGATTGATTGTTTCAGCAAGTGCCTTCTTTGGTACTGGAAGCAGTTGAATCCTACCTTTCTCATAGTCCAATATTTGGATGATTTTTCTAATCATGGGAGATGGGAAACGCAAACTAAGGAAGGTGTCTGGGCATTTATCAAGTTATACAATACTCTTGGTGTTTCTTTAGCTGAAGATAAGATTTAAGAACCAATCAAGGTTTTAATATTCCTGGGCGTTTAGATGGATACCACACAAAGGTGTTTCTATTTACAAAAAGAAAAGATTGCAAGATTTATGTGGCTGCTAATGGGTTTTTGTCTGCAAAAAGGGCTACCATAAGATAGGCCATGAAGCTAAGTCTCTTCAACTTCACATGTTGTACCATGCCTCTTGGTAGAATCTTTACCAAATCTTTAGCAGACCTTTTGCAGGGAGGCCATAAGAAGCACCACATGGTAAGTATCAACACTAGACTCAAAGAGGATCCCATACTTAGGTATAGGCTCCTTTTGAACATCAATAACCCATCTTTTTGTCAGATTAATTGGAAAGCTAATGAAAACACTTCAATTGTTCATGGATGCCTCTGATAAATTCAGCATGAATTATTATTTTGATGGACACTGATTCTCTGAAATGTGGGCTAAAAACTGGTCCCCGTCCATTAAGAAAGACATTACATTTTTAGAAATCTTCCTCATATTGGTCACCATCTATATATGGCAAGATGATTTTGTAAACAATTATTTGTCATATTTAGATCAGGCAGCCAAGCAGCTGTGGAAGTTCTTACCAAAAAACTTCCACAAACGTTTAGGTTCATTTCATTTTAAAGCATTTAGCTATCATTTTATTAAATATCAGCATGTCCATCACAGCAGTACACATTAACAAAGTTTATTTTAATATCAGCATGTCCTTCACAGCAGTACACATTAAAGGAACAAAAAATGAATTACACAGCTGAGTGGCCTAGTGGGCTAATGCACTGTGCTATAGTTGACAGGATGCTCAGTTAAATACTTGGCAGGGGTGTGTATTTTTTGGAACTGTTTGTGTGGTCTGCATTGCTCTGAATATCACTCATCTCTGCATTTAATTTTGATTTGAAGTTCTTTATTTAAGGATTGATCACTTCTATTTTGTATCTTATTCTAGTATTACCTTTGCTTTGTTTTAAGTTTTCTGTTATGTTTGAGTTTTAATAGTTCTTGGCTAGGGTCAGTTAAAAAAAGTTACCAAAGAATTTGTTTGCAACTGTGAATAGTATCAGTTAATTGGTGGAAGGAGCTGACACACAGCATTGTTTTTTTTATTTAGAAATATCTGTAGTTAGCTTAAGTGTTTGTGTGGTCTGCATTGCTGCGAATATCACTCATCTCTGCATTTAATTTTGATTTGAAGTTCTTTATTTAAGGTTTGATCACTTCTACGTTGTATCTTATTCAAAAATTACATTTGTTTTGTTTTAAGTTTTCTGTTCTGTTGGAGTTTTAAGAGATCCCCCTCCAACCCAGTCCTTGTTGTGTCCTTAAATTTGGTGGCTTTTGAGTTGCCTGCCCCTACTATAAATCTAATTTTGGACACTCCTCACAGTCTCATCTCATCAACTTATTCTACTGAGTAGAGAGAGATCATTTGAGAAGGCCCACCCCTAAGTTTCTTAACCTTGAATTATCATGTTTCATCCCTTCCCACTTAACCTAAAAAATGTACTTTATTCATCTGCCTTTACTGTATTTGTGTTTCATCCTATTTTATTTTGCTTTTGCTGCTTGTTCTTAAAAGTACTCAATTGGATTTATTCTGCTGCATGTATTACTGCTTGTTAGTAGCCTGATTAAATTGTAACTGTTATTCTAAGCCTTTTGATTTAAACACTTGAGCTTCAGGCCAGTTGTTTTACATTAAGAAGATTTGTGGTCTACACTCTTGTGGTTGTGGCAGGAGAGGTAGCTTACATTCATCTAAGGTGAGAATTTCTGGTTGAAGGCTTAGTGTCTGTTATTCTAAAAGTGTCTTAGTTCTGGTTTATGTACTTGGGCTTTGGGCCAGTTATTTTTACATTAAAGTTTGTTTTGCACTCTTGTGGGGAGAGAGGTTAGATTCTGCCCTTCTGAGCTGGGAATTGCTCGTTGAAGGCTTATTGTGCCTGCTTATTTGAACCATTTATTTCTAAAATTGGAGTGCCTTGTTTTCTGTAGCATAGACTAGATTCAGACCTACTAAATCTAGCTCTGTTTATATAACTTGAACACTTGTCCAGGCTGTCATTTTTTGGAGAGGGTTCCCCTGCACCCTAGTGTCAGGAGTGTGCAGTTGGAAATTGTCTGATTGAAGACTGCTGGAATATGGCTCAGTTTTGAGCTTTTTTATTGGTTAATTGGTTAATTTTCTTAAATCAGTTTGGTCTTGTTTGATGCTGTTATATTTAAGTATGTATCTGTTCTCCTGTGTTAAATTGACCTAAACAGAGTTTAAATATATTTAGCATAGTCTGGTTACAAGTTTTGCTGTATCCAGATCTGTTTGTGTGATTCCTGTGTTTCCTGCTACACCATCTAGTGTTGGCCAGGGCCTGCCTGCACTTAGTGGGAGTAAGTGAACTGGTTGTAACTGGTCTAGCATAGGGTGTTGGGCTAAGAGCACAGTGACAATGGTTGATGTGTCAATTCCAGTGTTTCTATTTTACTTTCATTTTTGTGGTATATAAACCCAGCATTTGTGTTGGTTTGTGTTTGCTTTCCCATTGTGCACCACCACTGTGCTGTTTTAACCCTTTGCGAGTTATCTCAGTTGCATTTTTTCCCTTACCAGCAGTCATGTGTAAGTGAGGCCCTCGCCTGAAGCTACTGTATTGATTATCCAGCCCTACTAACACCTATAGGTACTCTCCACAGATAGTACCCACTCTACTATCCCTGACCTCTCTTCCACAGATTCTGATGACCATGGATGGATAATTTCCTATGGTTTCTCCTGCTAGTCTGGTTGATATGGGCATCCTGAGACAGTATAGAAACTGCCTTATGTACACAGACAACCCTCTACTGCTACCATCTAGGAATACAATATGTGAGAGAAGCAATTACATTAAGAACCTAGAAACCTTGCTGTCTCAGTCACAACCCAGTGTGTTTGTCACTGAGAAGGTTGTCTGCACAAACACTATGAACATCACACCTCTAACACCACCATCATCTGTACAACACACTCCTACATATGTGGGGGTTCTCAACAAAAACATACCTAAACAAAAGAGACCGCCGAAGCAAAAACACACACACATCACAACCCAGAGCATCAAGCATCGCACGTAGTGCACACATCTGTGTCTCATAGTCTCTAAGGCCCAGCTACAAACCCAACATACTAGTCATAGGAGACTCTATCATGAGGCACACAGATGTGCCCCCTCACCAGACTAGACAAGGCAAAAGTCACGGTAAGTTGCTTGTCAGGTGCTAGAATCTGCCATATCATGCATGCACTCGAGTCCCTTAAAAACAGGTACTGTTATGACTCTGTCATAGTGCATGTTTTGTGTGAATGACTTGAGACATACCTCTCTGGACTATATGAAGAGAGACATGATTGACCTCGCTGAATATGTGTCCCAGGCAGGTATGTCCCTTGCCTTAAGCAGCATCCTACCATCACCCAGAATGATGCCTCAATAGAAACAGAAAATGGTTGACTTTAACAATTGGCTTACTTTCTGGTGTCATTCCAAAGGGATCCAGTACCTGACAACCTGGGAGAACATGACTGACAGACCATGATGCTTTGCCATAGATGGGCTTCATTTGTCTCCCCTGGACGTAAGGCTTCTGGCAAAGGCTCTTGCCTCCCCCATAGTGCCTTTTTTAGGCAAAGTCATGAGCACAAAATTACCAAGAGGAAAAATTATTCTAAATGAAATGTAAAGGCCATGCTGCTAAATGCTAGGAGTCTTAGCATGAAACTGCACTCATTGCAAGCATTCCTTGCCATGGAGGATGCTGACATTTGTGCAGTCACTGAAACCAGATTCAAAACTGTGGAGATCACCCCAGCCTTACTAGGTTACTCATCCTATCATACTTTCAGACCCCAAATGGAGGGCTACAAAGCCAAAAGAGGTGGAGTTTCAGTATTTATCAAAGACATACCTCCAGGCTGATCAGATTGTATGACACACAGGAGATACTTCAAGTACAGTTAACTGTTGACAAAACACTTATTCAAATCATAGCTAGCTACAGACCCCCTGCCATGATTCAGGTTGCCCAATCCACATATCTAGACTTACTTGAATATATCAAGATTCAACCCTCTACCCTGTTTCTGGGTGACTTAAACTACCCAACCATAGAGTGGAAGTCCTATCCCAGCCCAAACATGAATGCCCAGAGACTCCTTGACTTCGTCAGTACGAATGCATTGGATCAGCTGGTCAACACCCCTATGATAGGTGAAAATATCCTGGACCTGGTCCTAACCAACATGAGTAGCCACTGTAGCACCCCTACAGTGTCATTCTCCTTGGTAAGATCTGACCATAAAGAGATAGCTTTAGAAGTCATTATCTCCCCTGACCTCCCCTTGTCAGGGTTAAATAAAAAAAACTTTTCCAAAGCTGACTACAGTCTCCTCAGAGCAGGTATAAGCAACTTCACAACCACCATCCCTTCAGTTGGAACTAGCACTAATGTCCAAGCCTAAACCAAAAAACTATATCAGCACCTACATAGATGTATGGACTCAACAATACCTGACAGGACCAAATAATCTTCCTCAAGGAAGACTAAACCTGTCTGGTGGGCAGCAGCAATAAAACAAACTCTATAATAAAAGAAAAAAAATTGCTGTCTAGGACCAAGAAGCAGCAGGTGCCAAGTTTAAAGCAATTTCTCATTTGTCTGAGCAAGCAAATAAGGTCACTGGTGAAATCCTCTAAGGCTAACTTCGAGTCCAAACTGGACACATCCACTAAGGACAATCACAAGGCCTTCTTCACATATGTCTGCAGTCTCAAAGGTAACACCCAAATGTGCTCTGAACTGGTGGTCAATAGCACCACATACACAAATGCCATAGAAGTAGCCAACCTGCTGGCAGACAAGTTTAGTGAAAACTTCACCCCAGTTTCCCCCCTATCAGTACCAGGACATACCCATCACCTGCCCCCCCATCACCAGGGAGCAGGTCCTTAATGGCCTCTCAAAGGAAAAAAATACAGTCTCCATGGGACCTGATAACATTCCTGGCTGTATCCTACATGAACTCAGGCAAGAGCTGTCAGCTCCATTAGATACCTTATTCAACCAAATCCTGAGCACCAGCTTTGTCCCAGCTGATTGGAGGACAGCCACTGTCATTCCTCTGCACAAAGGTGGAGTGTCCACTGACCCACTCAATTATAGGCCCATCAGCCTAACTAGCCAAGGAATGCATTATCATGGACCTTATAAACAAGGAAATTGGCAACCTCCAAACACTTGAGCCCACACAGTTTGGTTTTGTCAAAGGGAGAATAGCCTGTTAAACTTGGTCAACTTCTTTGAAACAGTCACCAAAGCCATGGATGAGGGAAAGATGGTGCACACCGCCTACCTTGACCTAGCCAAAGCCTTTGACACTATTCCCCACTTGGGCATAATAGATAAACTCTCTCATCTAGGCATCAACCCATATGTTACCAGATGGGTAGCTAACTGGCTCACTGATAGAACCCACTCAGTCAAAGTAGGGGAAGCCAACTTTAGTAGTACACTTGTAACAAGTGATGTACCCCGAGTATTGGTCATGGGGCCTCTACTGTTTGGGATCTACTTTTCTGAGATGCAAGCCAAAGCCAGTGGTCTGTAGCTGACCAAGTTTGCAAATGACTGCAAGCTTGGCACTGTCTTAAATTCCTCTAGTGATGTGAACATCCTCCAAGACGGCCTTAACCAAACTAATGACTGGTGACAGAAGCATGGCCTCAAACTGAAAGCTAAGAAATGCATCATTATCCCCTTTGGGGAAAAATGGCATCCCCACTAATTATCACATTAATAACAATGTACTAAGCATGTAATCCATCATGAGGGACGTGGGCACCCAGGTTGATAGCATACTTCAGAAAACTTTAGAGTTGTTTTGCAATATTCTAATGATATTGATAACTATTGCAATATTATCAAGAAAAATTGGAATATTTTACATGATATTCCAGGTTTTATTGAAAAGTTTGATGAAACACCCTCATTCTCTTTTAAAAATAATAAATCATTAAAACAACATCTGTGCCATAAATCAGTGCATCCACATGCACCTAAGTCCACGAGGATAGGCACTTTCCCATGCAGAAATGTTTCTGCTTGTAAGTTCATTTATAGTCAAGCACTGTACATACATCCTTCATGTCACTTTAAAATCTCTTTACATCACTATGCAGATTGCATAACTGAGAATGTTGTTTATTTTGCCTTCTGCCAAAAATGTCATACTTATTATGTTGGAAAAACAAATAGAACCTTCGAAGACAGAGTTTTAGAACATAAGAGAGACATTAGAAACAAGAAGGAAACAAATGTATTGGCAGTACATGTTATGAATACTGACTCGACACATAGTTTTAAGTTTTTAACTTTACAAGTTCTCATTTGTCCCAATTGAGGGGGTGATATAGAGAATCAAACAGAGGCTGCTGAGCAAAGGTGGATCCTCTTGTTAAGTGCAGAAAAACATCCTGGGTTGAACAATATGTTTTCTTTAAAACCCTTTTTAAAAGCACGCCCTCTTAAATACAAGTAGTTATATACTACTTTATAATCAGTTTTTGTTTTTAACATACAATTTGTTTTTAAGATGTCCTTTATAAAAGTTTCCAAGATTTTTCCCTCTCTTTTTTTGTATCTTATTAAATTATTAGCTTGGTTAATTGGTTAATGAGTTTAAGCTGTGATGGTAAGCTACTATTTAAATGAATGATTTTAGCAAGTACAATTGTCTGAAGAAGTGACCTGTGAGTCGTGAAAGTGCTTACCTTTGCTTTTTTTTTGTTTTATTAAAGTTTCTGCTCTGTAAGTCTATGTGCAGTTTATACTTCTACCTTTATACTTCTGCCTTTGACACTATTCCCCACTTGGGCATAATAGATAAACTCTCTCATCTAGGCATCAACCCATATGTTACCAGATGGGTAGCTAACTGGTTCACTGATAGAACCCACTCAGTCAAAGTAGGGGAAGCCACCTTTAGTAGTACACTTGTAACAAGTGATGTACCCCAAGTATTGGTCATGGGGCCTCTACTGTTTGGGATCTACTTTTCTGAGATGCAAGCCAAAGCCAGTGGTCTGTAGCTGACCAAGTTTGCTGATGACTGCAAAACTGGCGCTGTCTTAAATTCCCCTAGTGATGTGAACATCCTCCAAGAGAGTCTTAACCAAACTAATGACTGGTGCCAGAAACATGGCCTCAAACTGAATGTCAAGAAATGCATCATTATCCCCTTTGGGGAAAAATGGCATCCACACTAATTATCACATTAATAACAATGTACTAAGCATGCAATCCATCATGAGGGACGTGGGCACTCAGGTTGATAGCAACCTCACGTTTGACCACCATGTTGCCTCCATTGCATGGAAAGCTTTCTACATGGCCTACCTCATAAATGAGGGTATTTTATCCAGGAGCAAAGAGGTCATAACATCCCTGTACTCCTCCCTTATCAGACCCATTTTCGAGTACAGTGCCCCCTTAAGGCATGTACTTTGCCAAGCACATGCTGGAGAGAACACAGAGTTCCTGAACAGGAAAATCCTGGGTCTCAATCACCTATCCTATACAGGTAGGCTAAAATCCCTGCCCACTACTCAGTCTCATACAGACTGCTCAGAGGTGACCTGTGTCTGGCATACAAGGCCATCTCAGACCCAGCCTTGATGGAGTTGCTGCATATCCATAAGACAAATTCCACTCGAGCAACCCACACACAAGGCCTTAACCTGGTTTGTGGCATTAATAGAACTTGCTGGCAGGATAGATTTTTGTTCCAAAGACTCCCCCATTTGTGGAATAGACTCCCTCTCCATGTCAAGCAGAGTACCTCTCTAGCCCTCTTTAAGAGGAAACTGGATGACTGAATGGGAAACAGAATATACACCCCTGGGATCCCACCTGTGTCCCTGCTTGACAGGGGAAACAGGTGTTGACTTTGAGGGAACATAGGCAAAATTATTGACTAGGCTTATAAGGGCCTCTGGGCCAATAGCCTAGTATTAGAGTCTGTATCAGAATATCAAAGTTTCAAAACTTCGAATCTGATATGGTCGACACCATATGTTGGAAGTCTTGAAACTTTGAATCTTTTACAGAGATCTCCATACACCACGGAAAGGGAAGATTTCCCTTTTCTGCACTATAGTGCAATCTCGGAGATGATATATTTAAGTAGTGAGGGGTATGTGGGGTGCAGGGGGGCTTTCCCCCTGCTTAGAGCATTTAAATGGTTTATTTGTGTAGGTTCTTATGTTTTTATTACATTTTCGAAGTTTCAAGACTTCGATTATATGGTGTTGACCATATCAGATTCGAAGTTTTGAAACTTCAATCATATAATATAGACCCTAGTATCATCCTACGTTCTTATGAACCTATAATGTACTTTCTTAATTACAGGTTCTTCAATTCATAAAGCTGGACATCAATCAAACCATTCCCCCACCTTAATTCTGGAAAGAATTTGGAAATTGGAGATACATACCAACATCTTGATTTTTGGAAATCCTGATCCATCAGCACGAAGAAAGTATACATTTCAGCTATCAAACAATTTTTTTTATTTTTTCTGTAGCTTAGAAAGGCAGGATCACTTTTGGTCTTATTAAACTGTTGTATGCTATCTGCATCTCCGCAGCCTAAGGAGATTTACAGTAGGTACACTTGAAATCCTTTTTTATGTTTTAAGCCTATTTGGCAAAATATTCAAATTTCCTGACATTACTAAACAATGGACTGTAGTCAGAGTATTTAAAGCGTGGGCTATTTTAGGAGTTTAAAACACAACAAGAGGTGGCCCATAGAGATAGAATTATAGAAATCCATGTTTCATAGTTTGCATACTTTATCTCACTCATACTACAACTATTGTCTTTGGGACATATTATTTCATGGTTATAATAAAGCCTTTCGAGTCATCAAATTGATTGCTAATTGTAAATGATCAAAGGCAATTTTTACTATGGAGGTGGTTCTAATATGGATCACCATATCCAATATGGATCAAACAGGTCATGGGTACCAGATCCCCTTACAAAGAAGAAGGGACCTCATCATTTTTCACATTATATAGGGGAACACACAAGGAACCAACACCATACCCAAGCAACAGCAGCTTAGTATTTGTTAGCAGCAAAAGTCATGAGGTTATTATCACTCAACCTTCCAAACAGCTCAGGCATGTCTTAAAGTCATTAGATATTTTTCCCATTCCTTACACTCACACTTGTTTAGAATTTTTTGGGCTTCCAATTTAGCAGCTTCAGGCCAATCTGTTAAAATTCTCAAAAGGCTACATGGATGGTCCTTTAATGCTTACTGAAGATGCACACACCAGCCAAACCATGACAAATATTAAGGAAATTTTATTTGCTTCCAAGAGCAAAGTCTGTCCTCATTATGTGGCATTTCTTTATTGTGCAAGCCCCCGTTAGATATTCAATTCATCCTGAAGACGCATACATTGGGTTAAACGAGTTAATTTTGAGTTCATTTTGCATGAAATTTCTGGATTACACTGGATTCAAGTAATCATTCATCTTTCTCAGATTGTTCAACAAACAAGATCCCTCCACATAATTATCCTTCATGTTGGGGGGTGGGGGAATGAACGAGGAATTATACCTAACAGATATTTTTATATACTGCATCTTTTGCAGTTTAGCATTAATCATACATACTACCCCAAATAACAGTAGCATGGTTAGCTATTCTGCCCAGACTAACTGAGCAGGAGATTTCAACCCATGAGTGACAGAGAAAGTCAGAAGGTTGTTTAACCATGGAGTAGCAAGACCATGTCCTCTCCTTGGTATTTCATTAATTGAGCATCATGAGCTTCATGACATGGATTCTATTTGCTATAAAAAAGATGGTATTCCTCTGAGATTGATTTGGATTTATTTAAGGAAAACATAGGTTTGTTTTAAAGAAACATTGTTAAGTCAGTGGCGAGCAAGTTTAAGTGTAATACACAGTTACTTTACTATGGTCATATACAATATTGCCATGGTTGGAAAGCATTTGTCAGTTAGTTAGAAGTAAGTGCAAAAACTATATATATATATATATATATATATATATATATATATATATATATATATGGATTCACTTCATAACATTGAAATATCAAAATACTGAAACCAAAATACTGAAAGCTCAAAATACTGAAAGCTCAAAATACTGAATACTCAAAATACTGAAACTCAAAATACTGAAAACACATATTATGCGTAAATTCAGCTTAAACAACATAAATCATAACAATTTCTACCAAATATATGCAAGCCCTGCACCCTACCTGCTAATTAAATATATCAACTCCAAGATTGCACATAGTGTAGTTAAGTGCAATCTTGGAGCAGATATATAATTAGCAGGGTGTGCAGGGGGCTTGCCCCGCATATATTTGGTAGAAATTGTTATGATTTATGTTGTTTAAGCTGAGTTTACGACAATATGTTTTCAGTATTTTGAGTTTCAGTATTTTGAGTATTCCGTATTTTGAGCTTTCAGTGTTTTGGTCTTCAGTATTATGAAGTTTTGTCATTTTAAGTATTTTGAAGTTTCAGTGTTATGAAGTGAATCCATATATATATATATATATATATATATATATATATATATATATATATATATATATATACATATGTTAAATTACAGTAAAAAGGAATGAACAGGCTGACTCTTCATGCCTTCAATTCCTCATATTTTGTTTACAATTCCCTACTTTTTAAATTGCTTGATAGTTTAGAACTAAAGAATACAGTTCATAACAGCATTACAAAGGCAGTGACAGGATTTCTAGTTTCATAGGTCTTGTAATCAAATCAATTTAAAGGGCATTGGGGGGGGGGCTTTAAGTCATGCAGCCCAACAACAGGCCCATAGCTGCACTGATACCAGTTAAGTTTATGGGATGCAACATGGTTCATTTTTTTGTATTTACAGATTAGACATTTTAAATTTAACATGAATTGTCAATAATAAATTCAGTAGTTGCACCTGTAATATCAGTGTCTTGTTTGTTTATTCAGAATGACATTCAGAGGCAATGTACAATCACTGATAAACATTATGGCTTGTTCCTGTAGTCTTGTATCTACATTATAATAATGAATGGTAACATTTAAATATTATGGCTTATTACTGTATTCCTGCATTATCATTATAATAATACATAGTAACTGTTAAGTATTATAGTTTGTTACTCTCATCTTTCATAATTATTACAATGATGTACAGTAAGTTCTTATTGTAGTCGTACATCATCATTGAATAACATACAGTAGCTATTAAACATTATGGATTGTTAAAGTAGTCTTACATCCTCATTACAATAATCTACAGTAACTTTTCACATGTTCATAGATATAGAGTAGGCAAAAAGACCACCATAGCCTTTATACGTCTAGCTATGCAATCTAATCCAGTTGTGTCCTTGTATATTGTGGGTGCTTATTATGAGGGGGTACATTAGTTACAAAGTTTCCCATCCATTGATCAAGGTTGTGCTTAAATTAGGTTAGGGATGGACACAGCTTCGCATGGATGGGGGCATACCTCTCAACCTCTTAGAGTAAGTAATCTGGAAAAAGACAAAAATAATGGGGGGGGGCAAAGTCACAGAATTAGGGGCAAATATTAAAATATTGCTCTTACCAAGTTAAAACATTGCTAGAATAATGGGTTTTGTGTTAACATGATTTTTCTGAAGGATATAAAGTTTGAAAGTCAAATGCCTGCCATTATTTTATTACTTCAGTCTTCAATGATTTGCCAGAAGAACATAGATTTAATGAGGAATAGACCAAACATATGGTGCAAAACTCTTGACATTCTGTGAAAATATGGACAATTCAGAGGTGTAGATGGGGAGGCTGATTCAGAGTACGGTGATCCTCGGTGATACATCTTGCCAACATGCCTTATTTATGTCACAAGTAAAATTTAAATCCTTGGATCTAAAGGCTCTGATGTTGTTTCATTTTGCATATGAGCACAAAGTCCATTATAGCTGGATCCAAGGATACCTTGTATGCTAAACAAAGGTCATCTCTCAGTAACCTGTAAGAGACAGAGTACTGAGATAGGTCTTTAAGGTGATCCATACAGGACAATCTGTTTATACCCTGGATTCTCCTGGTAAGGAAACTTTGTGGGTGTTCCAACTTTTGCAAATGTCTGGTCAGGAAAGAGGCATTATATTCAGTGATTGGTATAATAAGGGCAAAATAAAATAGCACTATGGCTTCCTTGAACCTGGATGTCAAGCCCTTATTTATAAGTTGGGTGAGATAGAATGATTTTTTACTACCTTGAGCATATGTTGGTCAAATGCCAGGCTACTGCCTACATATGTTCTCAAATTGCTAACTACTGGATCAACTCATAGGGCTGTCTTATCGACTGAGTAATAAGCCTGGGTGACAGTTTTCCCAAAAGGCACTATAATGCATTTCTTGGCATTGAGGTTTAAACCATGAATTTGGCACCAGTCATTTGTCTGTATTAGACCCTCTTGTAAGATGTTTGTGTCATAGGGGAATTTATGATAACTCCAAATATGTAGTCATCTATGAACTTGGTTACCCAAAATACCTTGACATCAGCCTTTACATCCAAGAAGTAGATGCCAAATAGGAGAAGTCGCAGCATGAATTCCTGCTGATGACCGGTCTCTTAGTGCAGGTTAATCCTGACATCCTGGTTTCTGCCTATGAGCCGGGTGGTAATCTAGTGAGTTATGTAGGGTTTTATGCCCAGTTCTTTTGGTTTGTCAACTATAACTGAGTGGAGTATTGTAGCAAATGCCTTAGCCAGGTCTAGGTAGGCTGTATGTACCATTCTCACCTCGTCCATTGCCTTGTTGACTTTCAAATAGAAGTCCACCAGTTTTATTAGGCATGACATTCCCTTGACAAAGCCAAACTGGGTTGGGTCCAGTGTCTGAAGGTTGCATGTGTTTTTGTTGATCATTTCCATGATAATTCTTTCCATGGCTTTGAATATTTGACTATTCAGAATAACAGGCCTGTAGTTTCTGGGGATAGTTGATGATCCACCCTTGTCAAGTGGGATGACCATCACAGTCTTCAATTCTCATGCTGCAATGCCTATTTTTAGGCTATAGTTAAAAAGTGGCTCAATTGTTAGGGCCCATTGAGGCTGTGTTTTTGGCCTTAGTGCCAGGACCTGCTCCCTATTAATAGTTGGGGGGGTTATGCTAGTCGGTATTTCATGGTGGTAGGCAGGGAGGAGTGGGGATGAAATTCCAGCTGAGTTTGTCAGTGAGCAAATTTAGTATGTTGCTCTGCTTAGTGAAGGTGGCACTATTGACCACAGTTCAACACACTAATGTGTGCTGCCTTTGAGGTTTTGGACATAGCTGTAGAAGACTTTGTTGTTGTCTTTAGCCTGTGAGCCAATACTGACTCCATAATTGACAGTGTTGGACTTAATTAGTCCCCTTAGGTTCCTGTTTAGTTTAGTTAGAGAGCTTCTATCACTATGGGAGATAGTCTTCTTGATTTTAACCATGACTTTTCCCTTTTGTTATGCACACTATTAAGGTTGGGATTTCACCAGTGTGGATTGTTTTTAGAGTTTTTTGGGACTTACTAGTAGGTACGATAGCCTCTATAAAGCCATTTGCATGGTTGTACAGTGTTTCTGTGAACAGTTATTCATAGATTGCTGTGAACTTGGGGTTGGAAGGGGCATTAAATTTTGACAGACTATAACTTAATATGATGAAGTTTGCTTTGGAATAGTTCCTAACGGCTGCAGGGTTTGCTGGGGTTACTAAGCTAATTTTTATTTTAAAGGTGAGAACTTTGTGGTCTGACCTCACTAGTAAGACTGTAGCATGGGGGAGGGGTGTGGGGGTTGAAGCACTTTCCTATATTGATGAGTGCCAGGTCCAGTATGTTTGAACCTCTGGTGGGTGTGCTATCTGGTCAAAGTTATTATTGTTAATAAAGTTCAGAAATCATTTTGCCCAGCAGTATGATACACCATATGCTTCTTAGTTTATAGAGGGGTAGGTGAAGTCTCCCATGAATAGGTTATTGGTTTAATGGTGAGTGTCTTCAGTAGGTCTAGCTATGAGCTATAGGATTCTAGGGACATAGTGGATGACCTATAGCTTGCTAGCACATAGCATGGGACTTTGTCTAGCATGATTTGCACATACATAAATTACATGGTATTGTCCTTGTGAAAATTGGGTGAAGATAGATGAAGGCTGCCAGCCTAGCCAGATAGAATTTTGGAGATAATTCTATCATCTGTAAATATTAATGCAAACCACAGGCTTGTTGTCTTAAATCGTAAAAACAGTGTTACATGTGGAAGTGGAAAAAATGTAACAACAGTGCACTGCTATAAGGAAGCTTATGACTGTCTTTGATCTTTAAAGTTGGTTCCGACCTGTCTAGGTGAAAGAATTCTTGGTATTGTTTTAAGGCCAGAACTAATGGCCAGAATTAGCATGCATAAATGTCCTTTATTGCTCTGGTTTCTGCCCAGAGGTGAAGAATGTAAATGTAGTTTTTGTTAGCCTTTGAACCCAGGGAAGTGTGAAGAATGATGTAATGTGAACCAGGAATGTGTTTTTAAAAACAGAGAGAATCAAAGAGCATTAAGCATTTTTTGTCTTGACCATCCAACTGAGCACTGTCTTGTTCTATATGTAAGTTTATCTTAGACTTGTGTTTTCTCTTAGAAATAGCTAAAAACTAGAAAGATTAGACTAAGTGTTTTCTGTGATGTCAGAACTGTAGGGCATGGGCATCACAGTCCTATTAACTAACCAAGAGTTATACTTGTTCCTAATACAGATTGATACTCCTCCACCTTTTTTGACAGTCTGTTCAACTGATGGTCTAAATGTGTAAATGGCACTGAAGCCTTGCATTGCTGGAGTACTTTCTGCAGATTTAAACCCTGCTTTGATAACAGCACAGATGTCTATGATTTTTAGAGTGAGAATAACTTGTAAGGTGTAACATTTCTTGCTTAGGCTTCTTGCATTAAGCAGTAACACCTTTATGTTTGTTAGGGTTTTATTGGTTATTTCGGTAGATTTGTCAATTTGACATTGCCTAAGACTCTAGGGGGCTGTAGAAAGTTTTAGCCAATATTCGGAATCTTAGGGGAAATGGGTGCAGACCATCCTTTGAAAAGCAACGTGCTTTAACAATGTCCTCCCATGCTGACAAATATTGAATACCCCTAAGAAGACACCAGAAACTAAGCCAGTTATTGAAGCCAAACATCCCTTGTTCATACTGTGGTATTATTCTTTGTAAAGGTAGAATGCTGCTCAGTGCAAGACACATACCTGCCTGAGACACATATTCAGAGAGATCAACAATGTCTCTTTTCAAATTGTACAGGGAAGTATGTATTACGTCATTAACACCCACATGGACTATGACAGAATCATATCGGAACCTGTGGTGCAGGGACTTGAGTGAGTTCTTAACTTGGCAGATCCTGACTCCAGATAAGCAACTAACAGTTACCTTTTCTTTATTCAGTCTGGTGAATAGAGCATCTGTGCATCTTATAATGGAGTCCCTTATATCTCCTTGGGTGGTCTCTGGCATTTGACAATAGACTAGTTAAGATTGTGCTAAGATTTGATAGTAGTGCCTTTTAATGTGCAAACTAGCTGCTCTAAGCTTGAATGGCTTTGCTTTAGCCACACTAGATTACAGGTTTTAGTTCTAAGGGAAGTTTTATAGCTAAATACTTTAGCTATAAAACTTCCCTTAGAACTAAAACCTGTAATCTAGGCAATTGTGCCTGTACAGGGTAATATTAAACTCTTGATGAAATAATACCTTGAAGATTGCTTTTGCACAACAAAGCAACTTAAACAATCTACTTAAACAACTAAACATTATGGCTTTTTAATGTAGAAGTTGGAGGGTTATGCTAGCAAGTATTTCATGAGGGTAGGCAGGGGGGAGTGTAATTTAAGCTGAATTTGTCAGCCAGCAAATTCACTATGTTGCTTTGCTTAGTGAAGGTGGCACCATTAACCATCAATTCAGCAGACTTATGTGTGCTGCCTTTGAGTTTTTGGGCACAGCTGTAGAAGATCTCATTGCTGTCTGTTGCTGTTAAACATTATGTGTCATTATTGTACTCTTGAATCACCATTGTAATATAGCAATAACCCACGCCTGGGTGTGGGTAATGCTGGATTTACCCACGGTTGGCGTGGTTTGGTCCCTCGGGCTTCGCCCTTGGGACTAAACAAAGCCAACCGTGGGTAAATACAGCATTACCCACACCCAGAAGTGGGTTATTGCTATTATACCATGACATTATTTAAGAAAAGAAACTGTTACTTTTCTTAAATATTGGCATAGTATAATGCCTGTTTGCTGCCCTTCCGCAGATGTCTGGCATCCGCGGCAGATCTGATGTACTGCGCACCTGCGCAGTACATCAGAGTTGAAAGCAACGGAGAAAGCAAGATCTCCATTGCTTTTTTTACTGTTTTGCTATGTTAAATGGGTTTAACATAGCGAGACAGCTTTAAAATAAGCAACGGAGATGTCCGTTGCTTATTTTAAAACTGTCTCGCTATGTTAAACCCATTTAACATAGCAAAACAGTAAAAAAGCAACGGAGATCTTGCTTTCTCCATTGCTTTTTTAAACTGTCTGCTATGTTAAATGGGTTTAGCATAGCGAGACAGCGTTAAAATAAGCAACGGAGATCTCCGTTGCTTATTTTAAAGCTGTCTCGCTATGTTAAACCCATTTAACATAGCGAGACAGTGTTTTAAAAATAGAGTTATACTAACGGAAAAAAGTCCGGGCGACTGGACCTTTTTCCATTAGTATAACTCGATTTACAATGTGCACGCTGGCCAATCAGCGTGCACATTTTGGAATATTGATGGGGGATCATGGTATAATATAGCAATAACCCACGCCTGGGTGTGGGTAATGCTGGATTTACCCACGGTTGGCGTGGTTTGGTCCCAAGGGCGAAGCCCGAGGGACCAAACAAAGCCAACCGTGGGTAAATACAGCATTACCCACACCCAGAAGTGGGTTATTGCTATTATACCATGACATTATTTAAGAAAAGAAACTGTTACTTTTCTTAAATAATGGCATAGTATAATGCCTGTTTGCTGCCCTTTCGCAGATGTCTGGCATCCGCGGCAGTTCTGATGTACTGCGCGCCTGCGCAGTACATCAGAGCTGTGGGCAAAAGCAACGGAGAAAGCAAGATCTCCGTTGCGCTATGTTAAATGGGTTTAACATAGCGAGACAGTTTAAAATAAGCAACGGAAATGTCCGTTGTTTATTTTAATACTGTCTCGCTATGTTAAACTCATTTAACATAGCGAACAGTAAAAGCAACGGAGATCTTGCTTTCTCCGTTGCTTTTTTTTTAAAACCTGTCTCGCTATGTTAAATGGGTTTAGCATAGCGAGACAGCTTTAAAATAAGCAACGGAGATCTCCGTTGCTTATTTTAAAGCTGTCTCGCTATGTTAAATCCATTTAACATAGCGAGAAAGTGTTTTAAAAATAGAGTTATACTAACGGAAAAATGTCCGGGTGACCGGACCTTTTTCCATTAGTATAACTCGATTTACAATGTGCACGCTGGCCAATCAGCGTGCACGTTTTGGAATATTGATGGGGGGTCATGGTATAATATAGCAATAACCCACGCCTGGGTGTGGGTAATGCTGGATTTACCTACGGTTGGTCTGGTTTGGTCCCGAGGGCGAAGCCCGAGGGACCAAACAAAGCCAACCGTGGGTAAATACAGCATTACCCACACCCAGAAGTGGGTTATTGCTATCATACCATGACATTATTTAAGAAAAGAAACTATTACTTTTCTTAAATAATGGCATAGTATAATGCCTGTTTACTGCCCTTCCACAGATGTCTGGCATCCGCGGCAGTTCTGAGGTACTGCGCGCCTGCGCAGTACATCAGAGTTGAGCAAAACGGAGAAAGCAAGATCTCCATTGCTTTTTTTTTACTGTTTTCGCTATGTTAAGTGGGTTTAACATAGCGAGACAGTTTTAAAATAAGCAACAGAGATGTCCATTGCTTATTTTAAAACTGTCTCGTTATGTTAAACCCATTTAACATAGCGAAACAGTAAAAAAAGCAACCGAGATCTTGCTTTCTCCGTTGCTTTTTTATTAAAACCTGTCTCACTATGTTAAATGGGTTTAGCATAGTGAGACAGCTTTAAAATAAGCAACGGAGATCTCCGATGCTTATTTTAAAGCTGTCTCGCTATGTTAAACCCATTTAACATAGCGAGACAGTGTTTTAGAAGTAGAGTTATACTAACGGAAAAAAGTCCGGGCGACCGGACCTTTTTCCATTAGTATAACTCGATTTACAATGTGCACGCTGGCCAATCAGCGTGCACGTTTTGGGGGGGTCATGGTATAATATTGTATAGTGACTGTTTAACATTATGGTTTGTTACTTTAGTCTTGCATAATCATTATAATAATGTAGAGTAACTGTTAAATAGTATAGCTCGTTACTATAGCCTGACATCATTATAATTATGTACAACTGTTAAATATTGTGCCTTGTTACTGTAGTTTTGCTTCATCATTACTATTATAAGTACAGTAACTTTTAAACATGGTTTGCTGCTGTAGTCTTGCAAAATCATTATAATAAGGTACAATAACTATTAAACATTATGGTTTGTTACTGTTGCCTTGCATCATCGTTATGATAATGTACAGTAACCATTAAACATTATGGTTTGTTACTGTTGCCTTGCATCATTGTTATGATAATGTACAGTAACCATTAAACATTATGGCTTGTTACTGTTGTCTTGCATCATTGTTATGATAATGCACAATAACCTTTAAACATTATGCATTGTTGCTGTAGTTTTGCATCCTCATTACAATGATCTACTGTAACTGTTAAGTATTATAGCTTTTTACTGTAAGGTTGCATTTCATTTTAATAATGTACAGTAAAAACATTATGACATACATATTTATCTTGTGATACGGTTATGTGGGATGAAAATGAGAGACACAGACTTAGGGTGTCTGCTAAAGTAAGATATCTAGATGTGAAATCATTTTGTCAGGAAATGTTTAAATTTAAAAAAAATGGTAACTGTAACATTGATGGTAAAAACAGAAAAGGTTTTGAATGAAAAAAAATCTATTTTTCTTTTCCTAAACAATGAATGCATGCATTTTTTGGCATATTTCCCTCTCTCAGTGACATCTGCCTTATTTTCATCAACAAATTTGCTTTTTTTTTTTTGCTTCTTTAGTCCAGCAGGGTTGTATCATATCCATAGCAATTGGTGAGTTTGCCCTATCCAAGGAGATGGCATTGTGGCAACTCCTGAGTATGGTTACCACCCTTCCATTATAAAAGAAATAATCATGAAACAAGCAGCATGTCTGTGGTCACTGTAGGTATTTTTAATTTGCAGCTGGAGGGGAAACCATAAAATGGGCAGAGCATACACAATGGTATCTCACTACCCATAATATTCTGCTTTATTAATACTTTCTGCAACTGAACTTTCAGCAACCCGCTCATGGCCCTGTGGTACTTAAAAGTGGTCATCTGAAAGCAGAAACACAACAAACTCACTGGATTGCTTCTGTCCCCCACCAGATTCCTCTAGAACTAAGGGTGGGTGATTTTAACTGGGATGATAAAACATTACTTTGTATGTAATTTCTGCAAAGTTGCAGTTACAGGAAAGGAACTGTACACTGACAGAATGTCATGCATATGGATAAGGTATCTGACTTAATTGGTAGTGTCTTTAAGTGTATGTGTGTTATCATATGCTTATGTCATACCTTTCAAATGAGAATGACTTGCAAAATGTCCACCTATTTGGTTTATATTTTTGGTCTTTTCCTGATAAAATGTGTGGTTTTCTGACAAATCATTATCTGCTGAAATCAAATAATGATAGACATTTGAGTTTCCGATATCATATCCTTCAGAAAATGCATGCTATTTCAAAAATGTGTTAATTCTAGCAACTTTCTAAGTTTATAAGAGCAATATTTCAAATCTGTCCCTGATTTTTGGTGCCCCCCCCCCCATTATTTTTGGCTTTGTCCAGAATTCCTGTGCCATGAAGTTTAGAATTATGCCTTCTCACTTTTGCAGTCTGTTAATGGTTCCACTGAGGAAATGAAGTTTTGGATTCAGAATCACATCTGGGACGTATTCAATGTAAGTTGGATTGGTCCATCACTGGGTCAACATTTTGCTCATTACTGTAAAAATGATTTGGTTGTTTTCAGGTTTATTGGTCTAGAGTAAGACTTTTTCAATTAAATTACATAGTAACAGATTAAACAATCCATAATAACAGAGGAAGTAACCTGATAGTATAGACTTTGCATGACTTCTTACCACTTACATTTTATTATGTATGCTGAAACATTGTCCAATCATAGACAGAAAAGTTAGCCCACATCTTATTATATGTAACACTGTTCAAGTTTATGTTCTGCCAAGGGGTAAACTACCCTTACAGTAATCTATCCACCCAGTTAATAAATAAATACATAACAGTGGGCTTGCTAAGTGAACTTTCAGTGCACTCCAGTCATAAAACTGAATAAATATGGACTGACATGATTGGTTTTCCACATATCTCTACTTATTCTTAAATTGTACGTTGCTGCACTCATGGAAAAACTCTTGACCTTCCCATTTCTTCCTTGTGACTCTGATTTAGGCTAATGACTGTAGTTTTGTGGGTCAGTTCAAACTCCCACACTGTGGAATGACTTACTGATGCCTTTCTTCTAGTCTTCTGAAATTCCAGTCCTGCTGTGGATACGGTACAAGTGTTCCATTAGTGAATTTCTTACTAAGACTGCCAGCTTCCTTATGAAGTGTGTCTTCGGGTTACATGCTTTGACTTTCTTTTTCAATTCCTTCCATTGGTATATAACAATCAGATATCCCCAATCTTTCCTTTGCCTCCTTATCTGGCATTGCCCCTTTATTTTATTTTCTTCTGTCAAGACGGATGTAAAGGCTTTGTTGACCATTAGCAGCTTCACCTTGTTTTTTCCACTTTCCCCTATGCATATAAATAATTATTTTTCATATATTAATTCCTTCCATATCTTCCCTTAATGGACATGGGGGCTTCTTGGTAGAGTTCTGCCCTGACTTTCTTCTACTATGTTCATTTGTCTTTTGTATTTATTCTTTTTTACATTTTTTTTCCTATATCATGACACATTTTACTTCATATGATCCTTTTCCAGCTGTTTCTCCACCCCCATAACTAATTAATTGACAGACTGTTGGGTGATTCAAGTGTAAATTCATCACTATAACTATAAATAAGTTTATATGTTTAACATCAACAAAGATTACAATCATAGTTTTCATCAGATAATACTGGGTGATTTTAACTACCCTGCCATTAACTGGGAAAACTACTCATGTCCCAACACCTTTGCGCAATGGTTCTTGGAATTCATAAATTCCAACGGCCTGGATCAATTAATCCATAGTCCCACCAGGGGCTCCAATATCCTAGACCTGGTCATTACCAACATGGGAAATCAATGCTCTATACCTATGGTCACCCCCTCGTTAGTCAGGTCTGACCATAAGCTAATCACCCTTAACATCCACATCCCACCCCCACCCCTCAGTAAAGAAACCACCATAAAAAACTTCTCCAAAGCCAACTTCATGCTACTCAAGTCAGAAGTGACAAACTTCATGACACCCATGCAGACGGGAACTGAAACTGCTGAATCCTACACTAAGGCACTGTATGAGCACATCCACTCATGCATGAATCGTACCATCCCAAATAGAACCAAAATGCTCTGATCCAAAAAAAGGAAGCCAATCTGGTGGTCCCCTGCCATAAACAAACTTTACAACAAAAGGAAGAAACTTTTGCAGAAAAGAGGAAAATCACAGGATGCAAAAAACTCCCTTACTAGCCTCAGTAAGAAACTGAGATGCCTCATAAAATCCTCCAAAGCTAGTTACGAAAATAAAATTGCCAAAGATTCCAAAGACAACCACAAAGCATTGTATAACTATGTCAAAAATCTAAATGGCAATGCTCAGATCTGCTCTGAGCTAAAACAGAATGGCATTAAATATACTGATCCAAAGGATATTGCCAATATCCTGGCAGATCGATTCAGTGCCAACTTCACGGCCCTCTCACCCCCTAAATGGCCCATCTCAATACCGGAAGATTGCCAAATTCCAGTAATAACGGCCACACAGGTACAAAACACACTCTCTAAAGCCAAGAATACAGCATCCATGGGACCAGATGACATCCCGGGCTGTGTACTACATGAACTACAATATGAACTGGCACCTCACCTAAGTGTCATGTTTAATCATAGCCTCACCTCAGGTTTCATGCCCACTGAGTGGCGCAGAGCTACAGTTATCCCAATCCACAAGGGTGGATCCACCTTGGATCCCAGAAACTACTGTCCCATCAGTCTGACAAGCCTTATCTGCAAGGCCATGGAGCGTATTATCATGGAACTTATAAACAAAGACATTGGCAACCTTCAAACACTGGACCCCACCCAGTTTGGGTTTGTGAAGGGCCGATCTTGTCTCCTGAACCTGATTGACTTTTTTGAATCAGTCTCCAGAGCCATGGACAAGGGTAAGGTGGTCCACACAGCCTATCTAGGCCTTGCCAAGGCCTTTGACACCATCCCCCACTCTGGAATCATAGATAAACTTACTAAGTTGGGCATTAATCCCTATGTCACCCAATGGGTTGCTAAATGGCTTACTGATAGAACCCACACTATAAATATATATACGTGTGTGTGTGTGTGTGTGTGTGTGTGTGTGTGTGTGTGTGTGTGTGTGTGTGTGTGTGTGTGTGTGTGTGTGTGCATGCTCGCGCGCACGTGTTGGGTGTGCACAAAAATCGACATACATGTTTCTGAAATCAGAACATAGTAACAAAGGAACAATACTAAGGAAGTGATTAAGTGGTCTCCAAGATGTGTAGCCATATACACCTTTAAGAAGACACATTTAAAACTTCCCACCTCCCTTTTTATGCACTTAATAGTGCTTTCCTCCCAAATTGATTACGATCAGATATGATAACACTGCTGTAAATTGTATACATTCATCTGATCATCAAGACTTGCCTTAAAGGTAGCAAAAGTAGTGCTGTGACCTGTGGTCATAACTTATTCTATAGGCTGGGACAGAACCACTGCTAGGTCAGTGTGTGTCCTGTATATATCCAGAATCTGAAGTCCCTGGTTGACAAGCAAACAAAAAGAAAAAAAATGTCTTCTCAAAGGTGAAGAGAAAAAAAATAAACTTTAAAACTGTAGCAAGATGCTTGCTTCAGTTAAATCACAATATATTTAATCTTGACTACAAATGCAGTACTAGCATTCAATTATAAAGTCCTAATATTCTTGCGACATCGTAAAGCAGTTCAGTATCACTGGTATCTGCCAACTGCATCCCCTAACAGCTTACTCCTAGAGAAGTAATACACACACTAATTACAACTCTGGGCTAGAAATACATTAAGTTAGGAGCCTATACCTCAAGCAGGGCTTGTTTATTCATAGGTATACATTTAGGACCTTGGTGCAGGTTCTTGTAAAACCACTGGTTTTACATAAAACTAAGACGCAAAATAGGATTGGGTCTTTAATGGCTTGGAAAGTGAGACATAGATCACTTTTAGAGCAGCTGGTAGGCTAGTGAGCACAGTTTTGCTAAATTATATCATTGTCAATCATAGCAAACTCTGAGGTGGATGGAATGAGATCATGCATCAAACTGCAGACTATAACTACTCTCTGGCTCTCCAAAAGTACTTTTTCACAGAGAGGGCTATGGACTCATAGAAAGCACTACCACAGTGAGTGAGTGAGTGAGTGAGTGAGTGAGTGAGTGAGTGAGTGAGTGAGTGAGTGAGTGAGTGAGTGAGTGAGTGAGTGAGTGAGTGAGTGAGTGAGTGATAGAAATGTATTACAAAGAGGTATTCTGCAATCTGGCATGATACAGTTTGAAAAGTGACAAAAGGGGAAGATAGGCACAAAGGGGAGTGTGAATATTAAAGTGCTTAAAATGAGCAGCCCACCTAAGCTTATTCTCTCCTTCTGCTATTAATCAAATAGAATATAATGTAAGAGACCTGATGGTTGACAGGGAAAAATGAAAAGGCATCATAAGATATATGTGTATGGCAACCAAATAAAGTTTGACAAAGGTAAGTTGTCACACAGCTCCTTTGAGAGAAACCTAGAAAGTACTGCCCAGGATAAGCCATAAGGCCTTTTACAGCTATATATGCAACCTAAAGGGTAAGACACAAGCATTTGCAGAACTGGTGGCCAAAAGTATCACACACAGTGATCCCACAGAGATAGTGAACCTGCTAGTGGATAGGTCTAGTGAAAATGTCACTCCATTATCCCTTCCTAACTTACAACAAACCCTCCCCCAAACTTCCCCTACCTTACAAGCCTCAAAGCCCTGTCCAAGGCAAAGAACACAGCCTCTGTGGGACCAGATGACATCCCAGGCTGTCTTCTAAACAGGCTAAAACATGAACTAGCATCACCACTAAGTACCTTTTTTAATCATAACCTAACCACAGGCTTTGTTCCTGAGGAATGGAGAACAGCTACAGTTATTCCCCTCCATAAAGGTGGCCTAGCAACAGACCTGTGGAATTGCAGACCCATAAGCCTGACTAGTCTAATTTGTAAGGCCATGGAACATATCATTATGGAACTCATAAATAAAGACATAGGTGACCTCCAAACCCTGGATCCTACCCAATTTGGTTTTGTGAAGAGCAGATACTGCATGTTATATCTGGTAGATTTCTTTGAAAGTGTGACCAAGGCCATTGGTGAGGGCAAATCTGTGCACTCAGCATACCTCAACTTGGCAAAGGCTTTCAACACAATCCCACATTCAGGCATTACCAATAAACTTAGCAAACTGAATGTAAACCCCCTTTGTTGTAAGATAGGTTGCCAACTGGCTCACAAACTGGATATACACTATCTAGGAGGGTGACTCCACATCATCCAGCAGACCTGTTACCAGCGGGGTTCCACAGGGGTCAGTGCTGGTCCCCCTACTGTTTGGTATATATTTTTCAGAAGTTCAGGTCAAAACTAAAGGGTTGTGGTTGACAAAGTTTGCAGACGACTGCAAACCAGGTGCAATTACTAAATCCCAAAATGATGTAAGTATACTCCAGGAGGGTCTCACACAGACCAGTGACTGGTGTTTTAGTGACAGTCTCAAACTGAATGCAAAGAAATGCATCATCATTCCCTTCGGCACAAACAATGTCCCTTCACACTATCAAATCAACAACAATACCCTAAGGACCCATGAAGTGATAAGGTACCTGGGATCACAGGTTGACCGTGACCTTAACTTGAACCACCAAGTGTCTACCATTGTCAGGACAGCTTTCCATGTAGCTCAACTGATTAGTAAAGGCATAGCCTTGAGAACAAAAGAAGTTATAACCCCCTATACTCGGCACTTATCTGACCCATATTTGAGTATAATGCCCCACTCAGTATGTACAGTACTAAGCACCTGCAGCAATTAGAGAGACTTCAGAGGATTCTAATAAAAGAGATTAAGGGCCTCCTGCATTTACCTTACATGGACTGAGTAAAGTCCCTTTCACTATACTCTGTATTGTATATGCTCCTTAGGGGAGACTTATGCCTGGCCTAGCAACCCAAGACCCAAACTTAATGAACTTACTACATATCTGTAAATCAAATGAGTTTATGGCTACCCATTCCAGGAATTTAAATATGGCCTGTGACTTAAATAGGACATGCTGGAGGGACAGATTTATCTCCCAGTGACTGCCATGTTTTTGGAACAGGCTACCAATTCATGTGAAACAGAGTTCCTCTATAACACTGTTCAAGAGGAACCTGGACGAGTGGATGGGGTACTGTAAATTCTTACCGGGGATAGCACTCACAACCCTCCTGGACATGGGCAGTCCTCTCTAAATGCAATCTTGGGTATTGAACAGTACTTGTACAGTATTACATTGGGTTGAAATGGGTAGGCTTAAAATAACCTCTGGATCGATAGCCTAGTAATCTCATATGATTCCTTGATCCTATGAAGTGTCACTGATGGAAAGGATTACTGCACTTCCCTAAAACCTAGTCATCTTTATGTTTTTAAACCTTCATAATGATGCTAAATCAGCATATATCTCATGCTGAGCATTCAAGATACAACTGTTGCAACAGAATCTCAAATAAGCAGCTTCAAGTTCCACAAATGGTACTCTCTGGTCACAGTGCTTTAACTGCATAGAATGTTTAAAAGATAACTAATTGATGACTGTGAAATGCAAGCTATGCACAAGTTTGGCTAAATAGGATATTAAAATTTTTACTTAAACATAGCCTATAAATAAAATCTATTACCTTGTTTTCAGCTATCTTGACAACAGAAGACCTGACTATAATACAGATGCAGTCAAAATGACCTTTGCAGGCAGAGTGAAATGTCCACCTCTGCAGTACTGGGACATTTTGATTGTGTCAAAAAGACACACTCAACAATGGGTGTGAGCTTCTACATGTAATGCCAGCAACACATAAAACTTTGCAGAAGTCTGAAAACAGCATTATCTATCTTTTTTAGGCAAGTTATTTTAAAGGACGAGAGACAACATTGCAGAATCACTTGTAAGACTGAAAGGGGGATTAGTAAAGCGTACACATTTTTCTTTTTCGTGTAGGCATCGCACCACGATGCTTACACAGATGCGTACATATTAAGATTCAGGAACTGCTTCTGAGCGATGCGTACGCATGCACAAACAAGGAAAATTCTGTGGCATGCAAATTGCCTCATAAGCAGGTTAATCTCATGCAAATGAGGCAGGTAGAATGATCCAACAAGCAGAAAGCATCAGTTTAGACCCCGTGTCAGTGTCCATAGTGTTTGTGGAAAGTGCAGGAGTCTAGACAAACAAATGGGGGTGTAAAACTATATAAATTTGGACATAAATTCCCTGAAAATGTAATACCACATACATGAATGAGCAAAACCTTTATGCTGTATGTCAGAAAGATTAAAGGGAATAAGTTAAATTAAAATGTTTTTAATAATCTCAGCACATTTGCTCTACATGCTAGGTATATATCGCATATCTCTCAGGACCGACTGACCCATGTTCAACTGCTGTTCACATATAAATACACACACACACACACACACACACACACAGCTACATTATTATATACATCACTGTTATATACATAAATATGTGTGTGGATGTCTGTATTATCCTACATATCTTGATAATGGTGAGTAAAGCTGTACTATCACACATCTATAAGGTTGCTCAAAGTATCAAAAGTAAGGGCTGAACAGTACATAATGCACTTACCTACAGACCCCTGTGTCTGCTGGATGTCACTACACATACATCAGCAGGTGAGAATGTGGTGTAATGTATAATGTTGTCGACATGTGCATGGACAGGGCACATTGTTCTTGCCCACAGGCTTGCCCATCCAAAAGCAAACAGCCACATATGACCAGACTGGTAACTCTTGCCACAGAGCTAGGATAAATAATAGTTATCTAACTGCTAGGCTACTAGATGCAACAATATCACTCTGCATGCCACAGATGCTGTTCAACACAAGTCTAGTTTGTGTAATCCACAAGTAGTTGCTTGCAGTCATGTCAAAAACAGACATCAGCTGTGGCATGTATGATAAGTAGTGTGATCTATAGTGTGTAAGAGTAGTTAGGTAGGGCTTCTACTCTTACTCTAGGCCACTTGGTGTGTGTGCATATGTATCCCCTTGCAAAACAACTGCAAATCCCTCATTGACTATCAAACTGAAACAGGTCTGCACTTTTTGGCCCTGTAAGCTGCTGCCGGTTTCCAAACTGCCCTCTTCTACAAGGCCTGCTAATGTCATCGACCTTAAGACTACCAGCTGCCATTGTAATGTCAGACTTAAGCCTTGGTGTGTGCAATAAGTACTGTGATCTATAGTGTGTAAGACTGGTTAGGTAGGAATTCTAATCTCACTCCAGGCCACTTGGTGTTTGTGTGTGTATATCTGTTCAACATAAATATGATCACTTCGGTAATTTAGAAAGAAGCAGGGTTTTGCAGTATTTTGGTTGTAGCAGATGATGTGGGCCTTGAAATGTCTGACCAAATCTAGGGCTGCTGATATCATCAAGCATAAGATGTCCTAAAGAGATAGTAATAGCAGACTTGAGGTGTACCACGTGCATCATGTATTGTGATCTGTAGTGGGTACCATTAGATAGGGTAAGTCTTGTAATTTACAAGCAGCCAGCTTGCATTGTGTGTGTGCTGTGTCATGTCCTGTAAACAGCAATTGCAAGTGATGCTATCCTCAATGTAGCGAGTTTCTGTGTGTGGCTGTTACAGCATTTTACATCAGCTTATGGAATCATAGGATCTTTGAACTTTACTAGCATAAAGGACTTAAAGCCCTCACAATCCTAGCCAAGTTTATACCATTACTTACATGATCAGCCCATACTGCCCCTGTTCATGAGAGACACAGGCAGAAGTCCTGTGGTTAAATGATGATCACCCAGCCAATCATACTGATGGCATCTGACAAGGTTCACTGATGTGCTCTGTTTGCCATTAGGGAGGATTCTGTTTCAAAGGTGTGTTAAAGTGTGCTATACAGATCTCTCCCACAAGCATGTATTATTAATGCCATATACCAGGATAATGTCCTTAGAGTGAGTAATCCATGTACTATGCCACCTATAGATATCCAGCATTTCCAGTCAAGCAGAGTCACACATTGCCCTGTATGCAAGGCAGAGATCACCTCTGAGTAGTCTATGTGAAACAGGCTACAATGACACTGATTTTAGATGATCCCCACTGAACAGATACTGAAGACTTGAAGTTCCCTTGTGAGGGACCATTGTGCTGTGTGAAATTGCCAGTAGTGTTTGGAAAGGTACATTACCAAATGGCCATTGCACTCAAATATTGGCATCCTGAGGGAAGAGTACATGGAGTTTATGAGTATGTCAATATTGGGTGACTGTCCTTCAGTTATGACATATGATTCCTGTCTTACCACTGGGGAGACAAGGTAATCTCAGGTACATTAGGTGTAAACCTGTGTGGCCAGGTCTGTGTGCCCAGGTCTATCTTCCCTGAGCATGCAGATCACATGTTACGACTGATGTGTTACTTACCAGGGGCATAGTTGTTACCGATGGAAATGATACTACATATACATTTGCATGGAGTTTATGGCCATTAGTATGTCAACAGACATTTGTTCATCAATACCCTCTTGTAGGATATTGACATAACTCACAGAGTCTATGACCACTCACAGTTTGCAGGTATCAGCCAACATTGTCAGTCACAGACATTCAGTATTCGCTTGTATCATAGATAAATGGATTTCAAGCAGTACAGAACCCAGGACTGAGCCCTGTTGAACACTGCTGCTTACAAATCAGCTATTGGAAGCAGATTTTCTATTTTGAGTATGTGTGCCCCTATAAAGATATCACTGTGGATGCCTAAGTGGGTGCTTTTGTCAATGATGCCTTAGTGGAGGATAGGGTCACATGGCTCGGCTAAGTCCAGGGGGTTGTATGCCTTGATGTCCCCTCACCCAAGTCTTTGGTGACTGCCTTGGTCATGTCCAACATGTTTATCAGCCATGATCTCTCTGTCAGAAATCCAAACTGTGTACAGTCAACTGTTTGTAGATCAGATATATGTTTGCTGATCAGATCCATGATGACTTACCACACAGGTGTACAGATATGGCTACTCAGCCAAATAAGTCTATATTTCTGATGGTTGGTGGATGCACCACCTCTGTGCAAGGGGATAACCGTTGCCATTGTCCAGTCAGCTGGGATGCAGCCAGTGGCTTCAGTATTATTGCAAGGAGTTGCCAATGGTGTTAGTAATCCTTGTTGGAGACCATGTAGGACACAGCCTGGGATGTTAGCATGTCCAAGAGCTGCTGTGCATCCCCAATAGAGAGGAGAGTTACAACCTGCTCCATAGATATGGAAGGTATGGGACAGGTTGTAGGAATGTTATGTGGCACATGTGGTGGGGATAGGGGAGCAGAACTTGTGGAACAGCAGGTTAGCTATGAGTACAGACCCATTATATGTGGTATCATTAAGTGTGAGTTCACCGACAATCTGGGCCTGTCCTTTGAGGTTACACATGTAATATGCTGTGCATTGTGGTTTTGCTTTGTGAGGGAGGCTAATTTTGTCACATACTATTTCAATTGGATGTCACAACAACACTACGTGCTTGTTTTAGCTGAGGTTGTGCCTCCATTTTAGGAAGCACCCTCACTCCAACTGTCACATAGCAATGTCCACCTTTTATTGTACAGCCTGCTAATGGCAGTTATCCACCAGGCAGGCTTGCTGTGTCATGAGGAGCTCACATTCCTCCTGTGAGGTACAGCTGAGTTTATGCAGTTGTATTGCTGCTTACATAATTCATGAGTGTAAAGCTTTGCATACTTGCCCGTCCCATCTGAGGGGAGAGGTGCAGTCACACTATGTAAATCATCCCATAGGAGGTAATACATTGCTTTGTTAAAGTATATTTCTGTATTTTCTGTAAGGGGGTTAGATCAGATAGTTTTAATGAGACTGATCTGTGGTAATATCTCACCAGGGAGGACCTCACAGTGGGGAGCTGCTGTGGTCACCTATATTGGAAACACATGAAGCACTACCTTGGCTCCCCTTGTGGGGATGTCACGCCACTGGTCCAAGGCATTGTAGTTAAGGATGTGGACTAATCTTTGGGCAAGTGAGCTTCAGCATGACTAAGCAACACAGTTGGTGGTTACTTAATGCCAAACCAAATCATGGTCTACTGATATATCTTGACAGACACAAGTACATTCAAATAAGCACAACAATAACAACAGTTGTCTAGATTCATGTATCTGCTCTTGTAGCTGGCAGTGGCTTGATTAGGTGCCCTTCCAGCAGTAAATAGTACCTGCAGTGTCTCTGGGAAATCATAGTGTTTCACAGAATCTGGATGTGTAGCTATCCTTAATGAATGTGTGTACACCACCTGTATTACCTTGCGCACTGTCAGTTTGAGGTCTGAACATGTTGAATTAAGTGTAGTCTGGTGCTGTCCACAGCCTTGTACCAGGTGTCTTTGACTGCACAAATGTCTGCATGTTCCAAGGTGGGGACACTTCCCACAGAGTGGGGTTTAGTCTTGCCATTCCCAGTGTGTAGCAGCATAACGGTGATGTTGTATGAAGATGGCATTCTCACTGGAAAGTTTTTCCTCTAGACATTACTGTGGGGGTGTCAGCAGCCTTGGCCAGTACTCAAAATCCCAAGTGTGAGGGATGAAAACCATCTCTGGCACAGCACTGACATCTGTTGAGCAAGTCATCCTATGCACACATGTAGTGGATTCCCCTACAATGACACCACATGCTAAGGCAATTATTGATGTCCATCATTTTCCATGTGTAGTGAGCCATCATCCTAGGTGAGGCTCAAATGCAGCTGAATGCTATGGGTGTACCTGTGAGAGATGCAGAGTGTCTAAGCTCAGTCATGTGTCTGCATACAGTCTGGTAACATGTGTCCCTAGACTTACACACCTGCAGGAAATATGATGTCATAATTATGTTACCTGATATTCCTTGAGTTGTGGCAATGTGTGGTATGGTGTATCGTGTCAACCCACAGACAGCTAACTCTGATGTTTCCCATACGCAGCCTGGTGACACAGACAGCAATGTGTCTTATGATGTAATCACCTATGAATAATAGGTTTGATTTTGTGTTTTGCCTCACGTGTTTGACTGGTGAGACAGTGGTGCATGCACTATATGTGTACTGTGCTCTTCAGAGGTAGGATATTCTGAAATGTCTGTTGTTTTGGGATGTGTCTGGTAAGGAGCTGCACACATGCAGGTGTGTGTGATGTGGGTGTGGATGGTGCACGCAGTGTGTTGTGAATGTTGGCAAAATGCTCATTGCCATATATACTGACTGCTGTATGAGACACCATGGAATCAAGGTTTGAAATGCAGTCACCTCTGTCACATGTTATGTTTGTGTGGCATAGGACAGGAGGGGTGGGGACACTTTCCACATCTTTTCAGCAGTGATTGATAGCACCATTAGCAATACAGTCATGCTTGTCTGTACATCACAACATGCCATCATTAGGCATTGTCATGAAAGATGAGGAAATGTAACATGTCACCTTTATGTAGGTCCCCTAAGCTAACATAGCACCAGACAATGTGCCATGCAATGCTTTGCCACCCTATGTGGACATTGGATTAACCATAATCCTGTCATTAGGCATGGTCCCAATACCATATCTACAAATGTGACACTGTGCAGGTCCTGAAAAGTTAGGGTCATGCTGCCATACCCTTGGGGTTGACAGCCTGAAACACAGTGTTTGTAGGCAAGCCTTACAGTGAAGATGTGAATGGGCGTGTATGCACAGAGGAGTTGTTCAATGTTATTGACATTACATTGGCCTTGTAAGCATACAATGCCTGTCAAGCAATCAGACAGCAAACTGGTTGTTGTGTGACATGATGTGGGAACACAGACTTGTGTTCTGCTACATAACTGTACAGTATAACATACCTAGGACATGTGGCAGGTGGAAACAAAGGTGGGCAGTCTTCTGCAGCAGGCCTCACATCCATGTCATGCAGGTATCTGCCATTAATCTGTTGTAGGGCAGGATGCATGAAGTGCCATGAAATTGTCACCTAAGATGGATCACCAATGCTGTGCTGCTTGTTTCAGCAAGCCTGGACATCTATGTCACTGGACACTGACATTATATTGTGATGCTGCAGCGATGCTCCTAATCAGTATCTAGTCAGTTCCCTAGTGACATATCACCGACCCTGGTGCAGAAGACATAATACATGCAAAAGCCAACTGATTGCTCAAGTTGCTAATCAAGGCATCTACCTGGAGAATGATATGTGAAGCCTACAGAGCCTTTCATGATGTGGGACAACTATGTGGATGAACAAACAGACTGTGTCCTACTTCTCATCATGAGCTTCATAGTAACATTTTGCGTGTGATAACAGAAGAGTATTGGAACATGGTAACCCATGAGAGAGTGGCTATGGTGAGACCAGCAGTAGTAGTAGCCAGGCACCAGCAATTCAAGGAACTCCCCTACTTTTCATGTTCCTCACAAGGTAATTGTATCATTTCTGTATACACCACTTGAGTAGTGTCCAAGTGCAGAATACCTGTGTAAAACCTCCCACCTTACCTTCATAGGGTAAACATATTATGCTTCCCTCTAGTGTTTGTCTGTGCTCTGTACAGACACCTTGGATGACTCTTTTCATGGAACATGATGGAAGCAACTGCAATACTTAGTTGCAAAGAGGATAATTAGCATGCAGTGCCAACCAGTGTCCCCAGGTATCTCAGTTGTCTGATATGTAAAGCCACAAAATGAGTTAGCATGGATATGATCAGTAACAATGTTGTACACCTGCTGACAATGGACCAAACACAGTTTGTTTTGCTGATGGGAAGATCATGCTTACCTATCCTAACCAGTGGACCTCAATGAGTGTTACTCTATGCAATGGATGATGAGAATATGAATCAGTCCACCTACCATGGCCTGACAAGTTGTTTGACAATATTAGGCTAGCAGGCCTTGCTGAAAACTGTGTAGGTTATTTACAGAGTGGTATATCAGCTGGTGGATATCTAAGTGTTTGATAGTCATAATCTGGGAAGATAGCATTGGGTAGACCTACACTACAATGATGCAAGTCACTAGTGGACTTCCCTCGGACATCATTAATGGAGGACCCATTGTAGCCATTCCCTTCTCTGTAGTCACAGCCACTGTCAGTGATTGCATATTAGGAGATGTCACTGAATCCCACACAGAACCAACGGTTATCTAGGATGGCCTGGGACACACATTCAGTTGTCAGAGCCACTGACAAAGAGTAAATGCCAAGGACCGCACAATGCTATCCTTTTAGAAGTCATCCACCACTGGAAAATGTAAACGTGTCCACACACCACACACAACTGAGCCATTACTCAGGGACTTATGGACACAGAGAGTAATGTAGCCTTTGACTTTCACTAGTCAGTAAGATGTGGGGATTCATTAAATTTTGTACAACCTATAAAGAAAGGTATAGCAAGTAAATCTGAGACTGTCAATGTAATACCATATTTGGCACTCATCTTACCTATCAATGAGTGCAATGGCACCTTTGCTATGTCACTACACAGGCATATCTTACAACTGTAGAAACAACTGTTGAGCAAAATCACCTTTATCAAAAAACAAAGCTTTCAGGTATAAAACCCTTTCTCAATGATTAACAAAAGGTACATTAAAATCATCTGTTTAAAATACAAGCCCAAGACATCACATGACCCGCAGCCAAGATCACATGATTAATTAAATATACATCTTTCTTAAAAACTTTCTTAAAGAACTTACAAAATTACATATTTAACACAAATGCATATATAAACAAATCCATAACATATACATATGAAATACATAAACATATATACATATACACACACACACATATATATATATATATATATATATATATATATATATATAGATATATATATATATATACACATATACGCACACATACATATATATATATACCTAATATACATTTACTTTAGCCTTGTATGTTGTATCTTAACCAAAATTGGTTTTAATGAAACACTAGCATTCAGACCTGGCGAAACGTCCGCTGACAACAGATGATTTTAATGTACCTTTTGTTAATCATTGAGAAAGGGTTTTATACCTGAAAGCTTTGTTTTTTGATAAAGGTGATTTCGCTCAACAGTTGTTTCTATTTTGTTCGTGTTCAGCAGTGTTGGTTGCTATATCTTACAACTGTAGCAGCCACACAGGTTCCATGATAAAGCAATGCACATTGCAGATAACATGTCCGATGCAGTCCTTGTCAAGACTGTACATATGTAGTCTGTCTCCTATATGCTTTGGAGGGGATTTGTATGGCTGCCATAAATGGAGGTGTCAGATCCCACTGTGTACCTCCCGCTTATCTAAGACAGGACTAACACATATATTACATGTTCTACACACCTACACCGTCACTGTAGTATAAATAGTACATGCTGGAGAGACAGGTATGTACACAGACACTACAATATATGTAACAGGCTCCTCATGCATGTGAAGCACACCTGATGTAATGCACATCATGTACAAGTAACATAATGGGATGCAGAACAAGACAATAATTACTGCTGTAGGACAGATTACTATAATGGACATTGGAAATATGTAGACGGTCATCTCCATCACCACAGCTTGTAGATATGTTAGCTTCAGAAACCCTGGTGTCACTTATCAAGGGTATCAGACCTTTTCATAGATTAAGGATGCATGAGTAGGCTGAGTGATGCCATTGCCCTTGTTAGACTGTTATACACATATGACCGTATGGAGCCATGCACCTATTGTGCTGTACCTTGCTGGAGATATATTTCTTCTGTGCTGGCATTCCATCCTGTGCTGTGACATCTATGGGTTTATTGACACTGTGTATTCATAGGTGCCCCCTACAGACTCCTGAAACTGAATCATAAACAGGTCCATGACACACCTTTCATTGTGTAAATATACAACCACTACAACATCATACAACATAAGTTACACAAAATTATGTGGTTTACTCTTTACAAATGTCAGTATACAGTCAGTAGAAGTGGCATGGCAAAGCAACTCTGCATTACACATTTACGTATTAATCTATATAGTCACCCTGAGCATCAGATACATATCTTCCTTTCCCTGCATTGATGACAAGTGTAGCAGGGATGTGGCACAGATATCATAACTTCCACAGGGTGTTGTGTGGGTGTGGAAGCCTAGACTGACCCAATGAGTTGAAAGCATGTGTGTGAGTCAGGAAGGGAAGCAGGCAAGATGGACCATGGAAATGTGCCATATGTGTCTGTAGGTGACCTGAAAATGACAGTGGTGTGTTATTGTGTGCATGAACATAGTCAAGCTCAGTGCTAGCCCTACATGTGTGTATATTGGACAGCTTTGAACTGTGCATGGTGGAGCAGACAGTTCACCACCCCCCCCCCAAAAAAAAAACTGGGAACTGGCTCTGCCAGGAGTTGTACTGGCACCTCCATGGCCTAGGTCAGAAGCAGTGCTAGTACCTCATGATGACTGTTGTCTGCTGGTACCATGTCCCCCACAGGAACACCCAGGATCACAAGCCCATGACCAGCCATGTGTTGGTGTGGACAGCACACTCCCTCTGGAGCACTGGATGTTCTGCCACTACGGAAGCATGTGCATGGCCATGTGGACTCCCATTAGATGTAGTTGCTGACCTACATCCACAAGTCTAATGCTCAACTCCAACCAGACGTTCCAATACAGACAATGTGCATTCCAAGACAGATATTCTGTGATCTGTCTCAGACTACCTTCTTTCCACTGTATCAGTGAACTGATCCATGGTATCACCAATGCAGGGAGGCAATCACAGATGTCAAACTGTGCTGCATCCATAACCTTGAGAATTCATCTGGAGTTCCTTTCAGAATGTATCTGCACCTCCAAGATGGCCCAAAACATACTTCAAGTTACCCATGATGAGACACCTGCTACAGGTGGTGGAAGGACAGCAGGCCTCCAACGAACACCACTATCAATCTGCCTGGAGCCTTAATTGCCACACTTTCCTGTTCAATGTCCCCACCCTCTGACTATCCAATATTTGTGTTTCCAGGGAATGGATATGTGTAGGCATACTGACTGTGTGTGGTGATAATAAGGGCAGAAGAAGGATGGAAACCTCTGGAACAGATTCAGCCACTGAAACCCCTACCTGTGCCTCACTTTGGCCACCATCATCATCAGAGTCTGAAAAGACACTGACCTCAGGTTGTGTAGGGGACATAGATCACCCCCCCAGTCCTGTGTGTTAAGAAAGGGAAAATCAGTAAATTACTACCTGCATTATTATGGTCTGCAGTATTATGTTGCAATATATGTAAAGTTGTATACACTGTTGTCAGTATTACAGACCTGTTTAACCCCCAAC
This sequence comes from Protopterus annectens, assembly GCF_019279795.1. Classification (NCBI taxonomy): domain Eukaryota; kingdom Metazoa; phylum Chordata; order Ceratodontiformes; family Protopteridae; genus Protopterus; species Protopterus annectens. Next base: position 1,639,769,259 of record NC_056726.1, on the reverse strand, counting down.
CTCATATAGTAGGACATGAGGACATTACTTTTCCCACAGACACATGTAGTTACTTGTAAATGAAAGCTCTTTACACAGCAATCTCATCAGTAAAATGAGGTACACTTTTGCCATTTGTGAAGACTGCACAGTTGACACATATGGCAATCTGCAATGTCCTGACAATACTGCCACATCTATCAGTGTGGTAAAACCTACAAGGCATAGGTGTGACTCTAAAATGTGTACAGTCAGAAAATATCTGTGCAGTTGACAATCAAGTACAGTACAGTAATCCAGCCAGCAGGCCTAGGATGACAGTTTAGGGAATACATTACAGTAAATCTACATCTGTAACAAAACAGTGTTGTACTTACCACAGCCTTGTCCAATTTCTGATGGACCTGTGAAAAGTTAAGGGAGTGGTAATGTAAACACTCCCACATGTTGCACTATAGCAGGGTAATATGTCTATATATCTCACATTTACAGTAGCTACTTTGTCAATTGTTAATGAGATCAAAATATGAGCATGAGATTCATACTGCAGTTACCCCCCCCAAAGAACAAACACTTAACATCCACGTAAAAGTATGTACACCCTGACACACTGAATGCTACAGTACTCCAATCCTGATCAAACTAAGCCTCCTCCTACATGGAAACTGTGGCACCCACATCCACGATATATGGTGTGATGGATGCCTAGGAGCTGTCATGTGTTCCTAAGTTCACCAGGAATTCCTCAGTGTCTGAGAGTTGTTATTCTACTGCAGGCCATCTTGTGGTGACACCACAATCTCTGGCCACATCTGCTGCTCTTCTGCCTGCAGCCTTAATCATATCAGTGGCATGATGTTGAACCTGCTCATATGTCCCGCTCTGGTGACCTATGGCGTTAACATAACAGACAAGGTCCATCCACAATGCTGCCCACTGTTCCCTGTTTTGCCTCACCCTTGACAGTAGGAGTTCATGGTGTTGATGAAGGCCTTCCAAGATTATATCATTCTCAGCATCAGTAAAAGAGGCACTGTGTCTGGCATACATGTTTCCTGAAATACAACAAAATGGGAACACGTGAGGATCACATATGTGGAAGTACACTATGTAGCAATATAGCAAGAGCAAAATGGCTGGCAGTATCCACTGCTTGATCACACATCTCATATTCCACAGTGTGCAAACATACTAACCATGGGGATACAAATAAGATACTAGCAATAGTCAGCTATTTCCATTTGTACCATGACAGATACTGCTGTATGATTACACACCCATCACAGGAGTCCATTGTAGTGTGTCACCTAGGGACAACCCCCTCCCCCCGATAATATGTCAAAACAGCAGTGCCAAACAAATAGCAGTGTGGTATTACAACAAATATAAAGGGACAGTCCCAAAAGACCAGTGTGTCACATTGACCAAAAAAGTTCCACTCTTGATGTACTGTACGTCCTTTGTAGGTGTAACAAATATGGAGAACAATGACATGTCATCATTACAGTTCTAATAAAGGCTTAATGCTGTAATCCCCATCCTCCTTAAGTATATTCACACATATGCATCATGTTGTAAACAAAATAGTTATATACCTGATGGAGTACAATACTCCTCTGTTGATATGGGCAGATATATAAAGTCTTTGGCAACGTGTTTACTGCCTGAATAAAGTCTCATACAGACTGGTTCCTCTAGGCAGCTGTTTGCCTTTTTTGCACGGTTTTCATTACCAGGTGATTGGCTATTAACCAATCTGTGGTTCTGAAGTGCTACTTGCAGGCAGCACAGCTGATTTGCAGTATAATCAGCCAATGACAAGCAAACACTGAACAAAGTATAAGGTCTTCATGTAGATTAGAAGCCCTTTCTGATATATCATGCTGGACATTACTGGGGTCAAGATACTATGTCATTGCAGAGGGTACGTATGTCTGTAGCAGCTACTTTTACATACAGATGTGTGTGTGTTACAGGCTGCAGGTGATGCTGCAGGTGATAGGTATAGGCAGAGAGTGAGAACACTTTGGAGAACATCAAGCTGTAACAGTAACTGTGGGAGCTGTGGCAGCTTTATTGTAGAGGCAGAGCCAGAGTGAGGGTACCCATTCCACTGCAAATTAAGGCATGTGTTTAAGGTAAGTATGTTAGGCAATGGTATCACTTTCTGAGTACTAGGCAATATGTTTGTTGTATCCTTGAGCAACAAAGGGGGTAAACATACCATTATGTCAAACAAATGAAAACTAAGAAGTAACGGCTAATGGACACACACTGCGGGTTCATCGGACAACATGTTTACTGTAATATTTAAATAAAAACAATAAAACTTGTCCATAAGTGCTTTTGTCCTCTCTATGTTTAATTGTGAATTTCCTCAGATGCTAAACTATCCCACTTAAAGCACAATTTAAAAACATTCACTCAACCCAATCAGATCTTTTCATAAAAATGACATCACTTACTCCTTCCCTCATTCATTCAATACTAAACTCACTTTCTTAAAGACAAACTAAAAATATATACAACATATAAGTAACTTAAGCAAGTATACTTACCTCTTAAAAGTATTAAAACTATTCAAACCTTCTAAATCCATTGAACATTGAACAGTATTGTTGTTAAATAATAAATTGACACTATATGCAAGCTCCACCATCTGCATCCAAACTGTTTGAAATTGTAAACAGTTCGGCAGTAAAAATAAAATAAATTAAAATAATTACTTAATAAATTGCATATAAATGAATCAAATGCAATCCTATATAAATATAAGTTTAAATATAAATCAATGAAATAAGAAAATGGAAAATACCTTATAAATATATCCCTTAGTGTCAATAACATAAACCATGCAACAAAGAATGCTTAAATATATTGCTTAAATCAACCTTTTTTCACATAGCCCTTTTGTTGTTTACTATCTAGTCAACGCCCTTAATTTTAATAGGCATTGAATAGAACAAAACTCATTTATCCCAGGCTAGTTGCAAGCATTCAGTTTAATTTGCCACAAAAGCTCCTTCTTCTCTGAGAACAAATTCCATGGACTCCCCTCTTACCCTCCATTGGTAGATACCTAAAAGGATGTGCCGGATACAGTTGCACATGTTTAGCCAAAGCACTAACCTGTTTACCTTTTTAATACTGTACTTGTGCCCATAAATCCTATCTTGAAGCCTTCATTCAGTTTTGCCCACGTAAAAACAAAGGCATTCATTACATAAAGCCAGGTAAACCATCCCTTTTGTATTACAGTTAAACTTTCCTTGTACCTTATATTTACAATGTCTAACTTTGAAGGTATTCTCTACATATATAACCTTACAAAAGGGGCAATTTCCACAGTTATCATTATGTCAACCATTTGGGCAACTGTCAGGCCATGTGTTACATTATGGTAGTCATTTGGAATGTGTGTGCTGGTAGTCCTTGTTACTAGCAGGACCTCCATATGGGTATGTCAGTTGTGCAGTTGTGCTTATCTGTAATATCATTATGAAATAATTGTGTGGTGCACTCTGATATTAGTAGGCCTCATTTGCATTACCTAAGTTAAAATCCTTTGTGAATGCATATTAATGCATGACCTGACACTTTATGCACTTATAGTGTTGCTGCAGGGATATGTCAAGTGTGTTCCTATCTGCAGGCCTGTGACTTCTTTCAGTGAAAAGCATATATTTCATTTGAAATGCATTGTTTGGATAAAGAGTGCATGACTAAGTCATTCATTGATGGCTTCACAATAATGTAATTTAAAAGCTACATACCACTTGATTTGAACCTGGGACTATGTGTAGCAAAACATACTGTTTGCAAAGCATTTAATAGACTGAACTACTGAGTCACTTTACAGCATATTTGTGAAATTTTAAGTGCACACATGCAGTCTGTGACATACCTCCATTACATGCATTATTGTGTGCCTGGCTTTATAGAGGTATATTTCTCCACCGGAGTCCCAGTTGAGCATGTATTTTGCCATTAATGTTTTAGCAGGTCTACTTGTACATGTTGCTGATAAAAGTGCCCATTTACCTGCTATTAGAGACCTCAGTTACATCCATTAGTCTTTGTCTGGCTTTCTAGTGGTCTAGTCCTGTACCAGACTCCAAATTACACTCCCAGTTTTTCCATTACTTTTCCAGCAGGTTTCAGAGACACGGCATGATGCACAGCTATGCTTAAACATACATAATTATGGTAACTTGCAATTACTATGTCTTGTTTAAATCTTTCAGTCACCTCACACATTTCTACAGCAATAAATGTAAAAAGATATGACTGCTGGGGACTCAAACCCATGACCTACAACACTTCAGGCCATGAATCTACCTATTTAGCTACTTGGACAGCAAGAAAACCAGTATACCTTCACATATACTACTAAGCTACCTGTTAACATTGCTAAGCACCATGCAGCGCAAATGGCCATTCAAAAAATAAAATAAAAACACGTAGACAAAAACTCATAATTAATTACATCGGGTTTCTATCTATAGATGTCTGGAATATGTCATCTGTGCATGTGTAAGTGCAGCTCGGCATTGCTGCACTCCACGCCACCCATGCAAATGGGCATTAAAAGAAATCAAAATAAATAATTACATCTAGTTTCTATTTTAGATGTTTGGCAGGTGTCAGCTGTGTGTATGTAAGTGCAGCTCGAGACTGCTGTGCTCCGCAATGCGCAAATGGACATCAAAAAAATTAAAAAAATACAAAAATTACACAAAAAATATTAAAATTTACACATATTTTCTACACTTGCAGGGTACATTACAAGGATTCTTCTCCTATACATAACATCTCTCCAGGAATTCTCTGGACAATCCACAAACAAGGGACACTACACTACTGCCTACAAGGATTCAGTATCTATCTATGATCTCCCCCGGCAGCACACCATGATTAATATGCATGGTGCGCTGACAAGGGGGAACCATGACCATGTACACAGGTACATTCCATGTAGGCTCTACACAGAGCCTACATGAATTTTGTTGAATCATAGAATAAGACTTTATAAGGAAAACCAGGTATTAGCATCTGCTGGTAATAACATCATTTCATCATATGCAGTTTGTAAACAAGACGGTTTGCAGTGTACTTTGACATGCTGTTATCCCAATGCAAAGGCCAGGTAAGGAGGTTTTTGAATCATTATGAGCTCATGTTCTTCTTTCAGTGCTGACATACTGTAATTGTCTACTTCTAACCCAAATAGCAATGCCAGTAATTAAGTTGGTGGTCCTTAACATTAAGCCGGTTTTAGAGCCAGGCCTGAATGATAAGTAACTCTATTTCACTGTGAAAGTTCACCAGACAAACATACAGTTATATGTTTTTAAATACATACAACAAAGGTCACAGATTTCTCTTGAAGCACCATAACCCCTTCTGATTCCACTTTAGGTTTCCATCTGCAAGCATGTTCAATATACCATTTTATCTTGCCTCCTAGTGCCATCTCACAACTTTTTTAGATGCACTTTTTGTGAAAGGTAGTGTTAATACCTTAAGACCTCAGTGATTTACAACAGATTTGACTCTCAATGCCGGCAAACATTTAGAGTTTTAAAATAAATAAAGCTCAGAAGGATCATAGCCCACCCATATCATTGCTTTGGAATTGCAATGCCCCTGTGACAGTAGTGAGTGAAATTTATTTTTTCTTATTTTATATCAAGTTGCCATGATTATCTTTCTGTGTACTAATTGCACACTTTCATTACATAAATGTCACCAAGGCTTCAGGGATGGTCTGGTTAATGTTCGTCTCAGACGCGATCTTTGGTATGAAAGAATTCGTCCTAAGACTATCTTTGAAGAAGGTTATATACGGTGGTTGAGAAGACAGAGCGGGTAATTCTAACACTCTTCTTACAGACGTAATAGCCACAAGAAAGGCCATCTTTGGCTCATTAAGCAGGGTTTCAAAGAATACAATTAAAGTAGGAGTAATATTTATATTTTGCTATCTTTCAGGAAAATTGTTGTCATTGTTCACACTCAAAGTCGATTTGTTAATACATGCACCTAATAGAATTTTATAGTTCTGAACAATCAAAGTAGATGACTAATCCCATAAAAGGGAAGAGTCTCTTGCTTTTATTTTGTATATTGGAAGAGAGGAAATATTTCAAAATGTTACTTTTTCTGCCATATTTATCTACTGAATCACTGAATTTAATTGAGTTATTGCCTGCACTCTTTTTATTCAGACTGTTAATGTTGCAAAATTGTAGTTTTATTCTAAGCTCATCCTGATTGTTATTTATTTCTACTTTCACACCTAACTTTCTGTGATGCATGAAATCCTGTTTGCACTGCTATCAACCAAAGTCTTTTATCCAAAACTATCCTGCATTATTTTTGTCATTACTTTCTGTAGTCAGACGTAAATAAATAAGATGGGCAAACCATGAGGGCTAAAAAGTATGTGGAAATCTTGCAAACTGTGGACTTCCTTAACCAGTACTTTAATGCATATACACACCAATATGCTGGTTCTTGATATTTTTTCATATTAATATAAAGTTTGGTCTATAAAAGCAATAACATTTGGTAAACTGAAAAAAAAATTGCCGAAAATGCTTGGTTGCAATATAAATCAGTAACAAACCTGCTTGGTAGTATAAATTACTGGGTTTAGAATTTTCACTATTTACACTACTAAGTGTCATCTTCTAAGAGCCTAAGGTTTGAGTCCTACCATCTTACTTTGCATAACATGTGATTCTGAGCAACTTCCTTAACCAGACCATAGTTTTTAAGTTCAGTACTGAAAACATGTACTTAAGTCATTGATGCAACCCATTTAACTATGGAATCAGAAAAATGGGAGACTATACCCCTGTATACCTTAGTATTAGGACTAAATACAGTTTTTATAAATAATTGAGGTTTATTTTGCATTAGCTGCAGCAGTTGCCATGTACTTTCATGTAATGTTCTTTCTGTAGTTGCTAATGAGTGCTAAACAATGACACTTACAATGATTGTGTCTGTTATTTCACTTTTTTCTGATTTAATTGGTGATATAATGACTCTTTCTTGAATTATGTTTTACGCCAAGCTGTCATTCCTGATACATTACAGGTGAACCACAACCATTTACACATATTGTTACACCCTTATCATATATTTTGACTTACAGCCAATCTGTGAATATATACTGGCCTCTAGGTTACTGCAAGTCCATAATGTTAGATGTTACTCGTAATATAGCACATGAGCAGCTTTCAGTGGTAGGGAGCTGCCTCAAAGTTGTTGATTTGTCAACTGTCTAGTGGGTGTAGAATGTGAAATCACATATACAATAAGTTCTGTATTAGCAGGCATGTAAACATTCATAGAGATCATGAAATCTCTGTTCTGTCCTAATATCTCCATATTCTTTGGTATAGCTGAGGAAATGCTGGCATGACTTCCTCTGTCATTTCCTCTGTATCTGAATTTCTCATAACAGAAGATAGTTGCCAGTTTTTGCTCATGGCATCAAAGGCAGAATTCCAGACATGACATTAATACAATAACCTCATGCAGTTGTTCTTGCATAGCCAGGTAACTGTGCAAATCATTCTTTACTGACATATTTTACCAATACGAACTTCGAATTTTGCACTGTCACAAACTTTAACTGAGTCATGGGCCCTTATTTGCAGTACAGGAACAGTTATATTTTGTGAATATTCCCTCATAGTCTATGTCTCATTAAGCAGGGTTTCAAAGAATACAATTAAAGTAGAAGTAATATTTATATTTTGCTATCTTTCAGGAAAATTCATCCAACTGAGACATGAAGAAGTGCCATAATAATGAAGGACATAGCATAGTCTGCTGGCTAGAAAATCAGCTAACTTAAAAAATGTGACTTAGTAGCTGTGTACTTCATTATAGATAGCTAAAGGATACAGAATAGCTACTAGTTGCATTAACAAATGTATTCATCAAAGGGGTCTGGGGACCAGTTAATCACTTAATTATTTAGGATCATAGGATCATAGGAAGTTACTAGGCTATTGGCCCTGAGGCCCTTATAAACCTAGCCAAGAGTTTAACCCATGTTTACATTTATTTATTTATTTATTTATTTATTTATTTATTTATTTATTTATTTTTGCTCACCTCACATGACCTTTGTGTCTCTTTCCTAACTCATACAATAATGTTTAATGAAATTATGCTTATATTTCTGTGTTCATGAACTATGTTTAGGCCAGATGTAGCAGGCACAAAGGGTTATACTTCACTTGGTGTAAATACAAAGCCAGCTGCAAAACACATTTGGCCCTTAGTATGGCATTCGATCACATCTATTTGGTTTGACAGCATAGTAATTGATCACACATTAACACATTGTTTAATGATTTTATCCTGACATGTACTACTCTCTGAACCTATTTATTAAAAAAGACCCAGTCTCTAAAAACATTATATGTTGTGAACATTCCCCTTCAGGAGAAAAGTATAGTATTATAACAATTTATCAAGTTAAAACTAACAAGAAAAAGTATGGAATTGTGAAATAAAACACATTCAAACTGTAAAGCCAGTGCAATGCAATCATACATAATTGTTTTTACTCCACTTAGCTCTAGGGCACATCCCTACCATGGGCCACATCAAGCATTTCAGTTAATTTTTTTGTTCAACAGCCTCTTATAGAGAATGTGATGAAAGGTATATTTATTATACTCAGACTCAGAAAGTTGTTTCAGATGTTTCTAATTCATATGCCAGCTTGAACATATGTTCTTTATTGAACCGAAATAAAAGAAAAAACTTAACCAGCAGAAAACACAATTTACTTTGAATTATTTTGGACACCCTCTCTTCTGTTGTAATAAGTTTATCTAACATTTAGGGAATTATTTGCTATTTTTTGCCAAATTTCTAATGAAGTCATTTATTACTAGATAAGCAGATTTGGTCCTAAATAATTAGGAAGTACTTCTTACACCATATGGCTCTATTACCGTCTACTTCCTGTTCCTAAACCTAATCTCAAACAGACATCAGAACTAGGTTGCTCATCTGTGTTAAGAAAAGAAATGGTAAAAAAATAATCTGCGTTACTTAACTAAATAATTAATGCTGTGTACTAACTAAATCTGACAGTTAGTGCAGAAGAGTAAAGCTATAGATCAGCATTAACTAGGTGTTTCCTCTAACTGAGGGTTTGAGACCATCAGTCTCTGCTTGACTACTGTGCAACTTTGAACAAGTCTCTTAACCAGACAGTATTCCCATTGAGGCCATTAAATGAACATTTTTGTCTAGTGGGATTACCTAGGTAACAGAGATAAAATAAAGATTCATTTTTTTCAACTGCAGATAAAAAAGGCTACATATTTAAAAAATAGTGACATCTCAAAAAATGGACAGCTGTTTGTACCAGCTTTTTGCCTTGCCCATCATAGCATTGTCAAACATACTCTAAAGCAAGTTGTGTACATGCATTATGCGTATCATATTAAGAAATACACCTTATATATTTTCTGAACAAATTTAATCATACCTCCTGACACTTAACAAAGTTGACTCTACCTGACCAGTAGATTTTACATCTTTATAGAAAGAATGTTTATTACTTAAAATATCTCAATCAAAATTTAACTATGATAACTTCGTGTCTTTAGTTATCAACATCCATTTTTAGACACAGAATAGAATTGAGCAAACAGGCATCATATGGTTTACAACATACTAAGACAAGTGCTGCTCGGATATAGTTGTAAAGCCTGATTCAAAAAGCTTAATACATTATATGGAATGTGAAAAACTTGCCACACAGTGTGACACCTGTTCATTGGCCCAATAATCAAGGGCCCTCAATCCTCACCACTAACACCAGTGAGGGGTGTCCGCATTGGGAGGATAACAAGTACACACACAGTAAAGTACAATTTGCCTTAAGAGCACACAGAGATCACAGTCAGTCTGGGGCTGGTTCCTCCCTTTCTCTCCAGATCCCCAGTAAGACTCCTCACTGGCACAGCTATAGGGTTCAGATCTCGGATGAGTGGTCAAGCCAAAACCTCCAGCACCCTCTCTGTCCAACCAGTGCTTTGTGTCCCTGCTCAAGTAGCTGACACATACACACTTTGAGATTTGACTTATATACAACACACTCCTGGGGAAGGCTGGCAAAGGTTCACTACCTATGCCCCCTTCAGCCCAGACCCTATGGAAGTACAGACTGCCACCAACCACTATCAGCTACTATAAAGACCCTTACCAAAGGGTGTCCAGTTCTACTGTGCAATGTTATTATTATTATCCAATTGGTAAGTGTGATGACCAGTAAGGCTATTGGAGTGGCTTGTGCAGTATCACCAAATACATGCAAGTAATCTAAGAGCTTAAATTATTTCTACACAAAACAGCCACAGTTGAAATGTTTAAAAATATTTATTAATAATAATAATAATAATAATAATAATAATAATAATAAATAAATAAAAACAGGACAAAACTCATTAATTCAACACAGTGAGAACAGACAGTTCAGAAATCACAGGAAATACTTTAAAACAACATTGTAGGGCAGTCTGACATAAATATAGAAAACAGATAGACTAATCTGGCTATATTCCTAAATATCTCTAAGAGAAATATTAAGATATAAATCCTACTTACAGAGCAAGGCAAAGTGCTGGTGAGTATACACATTGCTGCTCAGACATTTCAAATTACATCATTCTTGTCACTTCTGATTTAGTTCCTAGGCTAACAGAAACATTTCTTTGTGATCTGCAGCTGACAGGAAGTCACAGCAATAAAAGACACTTTACATGTGAAACCTAGTAATTACATCTGTCTTACGACAATAGAAAGAATTTGTGGCTGCAGACATCCCGTCACCTAGCTTGAGATCACACAGTCATAAAATTATTTACTTATCAGCTTTCTTCCAGCAGAGTGCACTGTGGTTACATTTTTGAAGCACAGCACATAACACAGTTTTCCTACATTTGTCAAACAAGCCTGTGGATCATATTAATATTTACAGATGACAAAGAATTATTTACAAAATTCTATCTAGCTGGACTAGCAGCCTATCAGTTTATCACATTCCCCCCCCCACCGAGATCTCAAGATAGTTTTTCAAGTGTCCCTTGAGAAAAATTGCTTAAGAGGGCTGCGTCTGTCTGGGTATACCTTGCCCCATTCCATATCTTGATAGTCCATCTGCGTTGGCATTTCTAATTCCACTGCAGTGCTGCAATAACATATATGCTTGCAACCCTAGGCTCCACCTTAGTAACTTGGCATTTTGCTGGTGGGCTGAATGTAACCATGTTAGGGGATTGTGTTTTGTAACTACAGTGAATTGTCTTCCATACAGAAAAGGCTGAAGTTTCTGCAGTGCCCACACTATGGTTATGCATTCCATTTCTACAAGCTGCATAGTATTGCTCCCTGGGTTGGAGCCATTGACTGAGATAAACCACTGGGTGCTCTTCTCCCTCTGAAGAAATCTGGCTAAGTACAGCTCCCCACCCCATGGTTTGAAGCATCCACCTGCACAACAAATTCTTTGCTGTAATCTGGACTGGCTAATATGGGAACCCTCCCAAAGCTTCTTTAAGCTTCTGGAATGCCTGCTCACATACTATGGTCCACACTGCCTTATCTGGACTGTTTTTCCTTGTCAGGTCTTGAGGGGAGCAGCTATGGTTACTATAACTGGGGATTAACTTTCTGTAGTACCCTGCTGTCCCTAAGCATGCCCTCACCTGCTTTTTGGCAACAGGTGCAGGCCATGCTTGGATGGCTTCCACTTTGGCAGACTCTGGCCTAATAGGACTACTCACCACTCTATGTCCCAGGTAGGAGACCGCTACCATACCCACCTGACATTTGCTGGGATTAATGGTCAACCTTGCTCTCTGCAGTCTGTCCAGCACCTCCCCTGACATGCTGAAGGTGCTCTTACCAGGAATGACTATAGATGGCAATATCATCTGGTAAGCAAGACCAAAATCTTCTGTTTCTACTAGGATATGATCTACCAGCTTCTGGAAAGTCGCCAGGGTATTTTTCATCCCAAAGGGCATTTTTGTGAAATCTACAAGCCAAAAGAAGTCACAAAGGCTGACCTCTGTCTAGCACTGGGAGACAAGGGCACCTGCCAGTAACTCTTGGTAAGATCAGTGGTGGTAAGATACTTAGCCCCACCCAGATGCTCTAGGGCTTCATCTGTCATAGGCATGGGGTAAGCATCTGACTGTGTGTGTAACTATTTAATTTCCTGTAGCCCACACAGAACCTGGGGCTGCCATCCTTCTTTGGCAACAGCAACACTGGAGAGGTCCAGGGACTGTTGGACTCCTGAATTACTCTAGCTCCAACATTACCTGTATCTCCTCCCTCAAAGTCTGTTTGACTCTCTCAGGCACCCTATAAGGGGCCTCCCTAATAGACCTTTGGGATCCTGTATCCACCTGATGCTGCACCAGGTGGATACACCCTGGTTTTGCAGTGAACATGTCACAAACTCCTGTAACACTGCTCGGATTTCTCCACTACAAATACTCAGCACAAGGGCCTCCCTATCATGGTAAGGTTTCATCATGTTAACATGGTACAATTTGTGCTCCTGCTTCCTGCCTAGCAGTTCCACCATGTGGTTAACATCACTGACCTTCCTTACCACCTGTCTGACAGGAATGAGAACCATTACCTGCTGCCCTACAGCATACTCTCTAGCTTGAGCATTCCTTTCAAACCAGACATTTTTCTGCTGTTGGGCTTCTGCCAGGTTCTCCTGGGCCAAGCCCGTGAGTTCCTTGAGCCTTATCCTGAGGTTTAGGACCTATGCCACAACAGACTCCTTGTGGGATTCATACTCACCCTTCCACTCATCTCAAATTAAGTCTAGAGGCCCTCTCACCATATGCGCATACAGCAAATAAAAGGGTGAGAAACCTGTGGATTCCCGGGGAACCTCTATGTAAGCAAAAAACTGATGGGGCAAATAGTTGTCCCACTCCTTCTTAAACTGGTCTGCAAATGCCCATTGCATGGACTTGAGTGTAGAGTTTAATCTCTCAACAAGACCATTTGTCTGTTGAAGGTAGGGGTGGTCTTTAGGTGCTTCACCCACAGTACTTCCACAGACAAGTCAGCAGGTCTGACAAGAAATTGGCACCTCTGCCAGTCAGTATTTCTTTTGGGAAATCTACCCTGCTGAAAATCTCTATCAAAGCATTTGCCACATTTTCCACCTCTCTGGATGACAAACCACTGCCTCAGGGTATCTTATAACATAATCTACTACTACAAGGATATACCTTTTCCCTGTGGAACCTGGGGTACTCAGAGGATACACCATATCCATAGCTACCCTGCAAAGGGAATATCATGGTCTATGGCTAGAAGTGCCAGACAGTAGGCCATAGACACTACCAACTGCTGTATTCACTCATCCTATAGCCCTCCCTCAGGGGTCTATTGTCTATACAGTAACCCTTTGCCCCATTATACAGCTTCCCCCTTCCCTTAAGAATCAGGTGCCTCACTAACTTCCAGGCCCTGTAATGTAGAGTCTGAGAGCTTAGCCTGCCTCAACTTTCTTTTTGTAACCCTTCCCAGCTCCCCTTCCACAAGAAGTCTGTAATCTTCTGACAGTGGTGCCTCTCTGTCAGCCTGGGTACTACTACTCACCTCTGCCTTTGCTGTCACTCTGTTCAAGGGAACATCAGTACCCATAAGCACCTGTGGCTCACCTTCAGTCTCACTGATAAAGGGTAGCTCCCTCCCTGAAGTAACCACTTCACCAGTCCTGGCTGCAAGTGTGTGGTCTGTCTGGGTCTCCCCCATGCTACCAGACCCATGTACTTGTCTCCAAGCTTGACTATGTATAACTGCATGAACACACAGTACTGCATTATCAAAATCATTCCCTATGAGGACATCTGCAGGGATATCCTCAAACACACCTACTTGCTGGCTTCCTTTTCCACCCTCCCAGTCAAGGTGAACCCTAGCCAAAGGTATTTGGAATGGGATCCCTCCTAAAGTTCTGACTGGAGTAGACTGCCTAGGCAAGTAGTGCTCCTCTGTGACCATTGCAGGCTTCAAAATGGTTATGTCAGAGGCTGTGTCTCTCTTAGTACTGGTCTATTTGCCATTCACTAAGATAGGATATAACCTCTTGTGGTAGTTTGGTACCATTGTTGTCTCGGGACCACCCACGGTTGTCATTTTGTCATTCCCAATCACTGGCTCCCTCACTGTTTGTTCCTCACCTTGCCTCCATGGACATATATATGCTACATGGCCTCACTGGTTGCATTCAAAACATTTAATCCTAGGTTCTTGACATGTACCTGGACTAGTGGCTTCCCCTGTTACTGTCAGATTCTGTTGGGCAGTCTGGGCTGCCCATGATGGGTTCCCTTAGACCCATGAGCAGCACTGGGGGTCCCTTTCCTGTGTATAGATACCCTGCTTGCCAGATATATGTCTCCCTACATCCCCAACTTATCTTCAGTAGAGCATTGTCTATCAGCTATCTAGATCCTCATGTCCTCAGGCAAAGTGCTAAGGGCTTGTTTCTTCACCTAAAGGTCTGCCAGCCCTTCAAAAGTGGTGACCTGACATCCACTCACCCACCTGTGAAAATAAGTGCTTAGTCCAGCAACATATTCACACACGCATTCATCTGCTTTGCATTTATGCTCACAAAACATTTTCCTTTAAGCTTCAGGTGTTAGCATAAAAAATTCTAGCAAACAATTCTTTACAGCACTATAATTTAAAAAGTCATTGTCAGACAGTTTGGACAAAACAGTTACATCTTTACCATAGAGTAAGTGGGGCAGGAACTGTACCGAGAGCTCTTGGTCAACATTATACTGTTTACATACCCTTTCAAACATATGAATGAAACTCTAAAAATTATCCCCTCTCTGTAAACTGTGGAAAAAATTTACTGACCTTTCTTACTTCTGGGGTTCAGTTACTCCCTTCCCCATTACCTCCATGACTCTGACCAAGAGTCAGCATCTTCTTTTCATGTTGTCTCTGCCTCTCCTTCCCCTCAGCTTCCAGGCATAGCAGTTTCTCAATTTCATCAGTTTCTACATGCCTCAGTCTCTCTGCTGCTTCTATTTCCAAAAGCTTGAACTCCACCTCAAGTCTCTTTAGCTCCAGACAGATTTTTAATTCCTCTTTAGAAAGGTTGAGCTGTCCAGTCTCTGAGTGTTGTACATCTCCACGGCCAGTATGATCATCCTCCCGGTTGCTATTTTCAGATGTAGCTGTGACCAAGGCTGCAATCATGTCTGCCTTAGTCAGGTTTCCATGCACCAGTCCTTTAGCATGGTACATCTCAGCCAACTGGCTCGTTGTCAGCTTGCCATACTCCTCTGCTGACATGCCTGCCTCCTCTCCCTGACTAACTAAGCTAACAAAAGAAATAAAACAATTGTTTTCTGAACTCTGAATGTTCACTGCATGGCTGATTTAGAGTACAAAAACACCTTCATTGATCACTGTACTCAAGCTACATTAATTCACTATCCACACCACTACAAACCAATTAATATGTGATGTGGCTAACTCACCACTGTCAAACAATTAATATGTGACACCTGCACACTGGCCTAGTAATCAAGGAGCCTCAGTCCTCACCACTAACACCAGTGAGGGGCATCCACATTGGGAGGATACCAAGTAGACACACACAGTAAAGTACAATTCCCTTAAGAGCACACAGAGATCACAGTCAGTCTGGTGCTGGTCTCTCCCTTTTTCTCCAAATCCCCAGTAAGACTCCCACTGGCACAGTTATATGGTTCAGATCTCAGCCGAGTGGTCAAGCCAAAACCTCCAGCACCCTCTCTGTCTTACCAGTGCTTTGTGTCCCTACCCAAGTAGCTGACACACACACACACACACACACACACACACACACACACACACACACACACACACACACACACACTTTGGCATTTGAGTTCTATACAACACACAGACACTCCTGGGGTGTCTGGCACAGGTTTACTAGCTATGCCCCCTTCTGCCCAGACTCCAAGGTAGTACTGACTGCCACCAACCACTACTATCAGCTGCTATAAAGGCCCTTACCAAAGGGTGTCCACTACTACTATGCAATGTTATTAATATCCAGTTTGTAAGTGTGACCAACAGCAAGGTTATTGGAGTGACTTGTGCAGTATCACCAAATACATGAAAGTACCCTAAGAGCTGAAAACAGCCACAGCTGAAAGGTTTAAAAATGTGTAATAATAAATAATAAAAACACAAGGCAATACTCATTAATTCAACACAGTGACAATAGAAAGTTCAGAAATCACAGGAAATACTTTAAAACAACATTGTAGGACAAGCTGACATAAAGAAAACAGCTAGACTAATCTGGCTATATTCCTATATTATCTAAGAGAAACACTAAGATCTAAATCCTACTTACAGAGCAAGGCAAATTGCTGGTGAGTTGTTGCCAGCTTTAAAACAAAATACAAAATACACTTCTTTATCTCTGAGATAGTCCTTAAATTGATAATGCACATTACTACTGAGTCATTTCAGATTACATCATTCTTGTCACTTCTGATTTAGTTCCCAGGCTAACAGAACTTAAAATTTAACATTTCTTTGTGATCTGCAGCTGCCAGGAAGTCACAGCAATAAAAGGCACTTTACATGTGAAACCTAGTAATTATCTCTGTCTGAAGACAATGGAAAGAATTTCCAGCTGCAGACATACTGTCCCCTAGCTTGAGATCACACACAGTCGTAAAATTCTTTACTTATCAGCTTTCGTCCAGCAGGGTGCACCGTGGTTAAATTTTTGAAGCTCAGCACATAACACAGTTTTCTTACATTTGTCAAGCAAGCCTATGGATCATATTAATATTTACAAATGACATAGAATTATTTACAAAATTCTATCTAGCTGGGCTGGCAGCCTCTCAGTTTATCACACACAGTAATAACAGTAACAAACAAACAAGCAAGAAATATATGAATAATCCTGCTTTGTGTAATCGACACTCAGTTATGTAAATCCAAAACATCTAAATCCTTGGGAGGGCAATAGTCAAAACAGTGAGACTCCTAAAGTTGCAGAATAAAAAAAGTAATTTCACAGTGTGAAAATCCACCTTGCACCTCTGATGTGGGGTCAAAGCTCCCATACATCTCAACCTTTTAGCAGAATAAATCTGGATAAAACCTAAAATAATGAGAGTAAGAAGGCCCCAAAACAGGGACAGATTTTAAATATCACTCTTATAAACTTAGAAAGTTGCTGGAATAACAGAATTTGTGTTTGCATGCATTTTCTGAAGGATATAAAGTCTGAAACCCAATCTATATCATTATTTAGTGGCTTCAGTCCTTGGTGATTTGCCAGAAAACCACAAAAATTATGAAGAACTGACCAAAAATATGAGGCAGTTGGGACTTTTGAGAAGTACGAAGGCCTCATACCCCCAACTTGTATTTACATACCAAATCTGAGCTAACACAAACTTGTAGAAGAGAGAAAGTGAGTAAAATGCAACAGTTATTTTCTTGGTCTTCCCTAGCTTTAGCTGCCATGACAGGATGTTAGTGATAGAGGGCAAGCAGTAGGGCTTCCATAAGAGTCAAAGCTGCATTCATTATTACACTGCAGATCATCGTTTTCCTTATATCAGGCAATGCAACCTTTGTAAAATAAGCATACCGGCTAATACCATTTATTCAGTGTCTAGCAATAGTTCATAAACTTTATAGAACCCATTGTCTTCTTGGTTCAGATCAATTTTTGAATACAGCACTTATCCATAACTTATGACTTATTAATATGATGGGGAAATACTTAGGAGTTCAAATCAGCTCCCTATTGAAATTTCAGCACTTGTAACACTGAGAGACAATAGACCAAAAAAAAAAAAAAAAAAAAAAAAAAAAAAAAAGCAATTGAAAATCCAGAAGAAGAGTGAGTCTTGAACATTGCTCATTTCCTTTAAACTTCATTTTGCAGAGGGGTAGGCCTGTCTGCATCCCCCTATGTAGGGGCAACCCCCCAACACTCCCACACCTTGTATATACCAACTCTGAGATTGCCATACCTTGAAGAAAAGGGAATATTCTGGGAAACAGATGTCACAGACTTCTTATATGCAAGTCCACTTTTTTGGTCATTCAAACTCCATGTTTCTGGATTTAATCTAGTGGGTCCTGACATTTCAATTAGTCACTGTTCAAATCAAGCCCCAGAGTGGTCTTCCGGGCCATAAAGAGAAATCCACAAATTCTAAAAAAAGAAATCCTATGTATGGTGGACTGGCAAAATAAAAGTAGAAATAAAACTAGTGATCCATCCATCCCATTTTTGCACATAGGTTCATAGGTTCATAGGATGATACTAGGCTATTGGCCTAGAGGACCTTATAAGCCTAGCCAAGAATTTTGCCCATGCTACCTCAAAGTCAGCACCTGTTTCCCCTGTCCAGCAGGGACACAGGCGGGATCCCAGGGGTATATTTTCTGTTTCCCATCTAGTCATCTAGGTTCCCCTTAAAGAGGGCTAGAGAGGTACTCTGCTTGACATGGAGAGGGAGTCTATTCCACAGACGGGGAGACTTTGGGACAGAAATTTATCCCACCAACAAGTTCTATTAATGTCACAGACTAGGCTAAGGCCTTGCGTGTGGATTGCACGAGTGGAGTTTGTCTTACGGATATGCAGCAACTCCATCAAGGCTGGGTCTGAAATGGCCTTGTATGCCAGACACATGGGGTTGGGGTATCACTTTCAACAGTGACAATCATCTCAAGCAAAGGTTTACACCACCAGGTGGTTATCCCTGCCACAGTAGGTCATCCATACCATTCACTCGTATCTACAGCCATTTTACAGTGTCCAATTCACCTACTGCATATCTTTGGAAAGTGGGAGGAAACTGGAGCACCCAGAGGAAACTCACATGGTCACAGAGAAGACATGAACACTCCACAAAGAAGGACACAGCCGAGAATCGAACCGGAGAATGCCTTGTTGGGTGGCGACAATGCTAATCACTGCACCACTGTGGCTGCTCCCAAAAAAGAAAAAAGCTAGCTATATGGAATACTAAATCCCTCATTTATCTATATATTTACTTATTATTACTGGGCAAGTGTAACTGGGCATAGAACCAATTTTCAGTGGAGGTTTGGGGAGAAATTTCTCTTTATGATGTAGTGTTTAAGCATGCAATTATGATGTTGATATGAATTTTAAAATCACATATTTATAATTTGTATAAAGCTGAGATCTTAACCCATGATTTTTTTAAATACTTGAATGTGTTAGAACCTGTAATACCTATAATTTATGGTTTCCTGAAAAAACATAAAAATATGGAAAAACCCCTTTAAGACCAATAGTATCTGGTCAAACAACTCTATTTATTTAGAGAGGTTATTGAGGAGTGAAGTGATGAAGAACAAAGCTGTTTTATGAGACATGGAATATTTTTAAATACTTCTTATGAGTGGTATGTGAATAAACAAGTAAATTAATTTTATTAATTTAGTATTAATATTAGATCACCCTTTACTGTTATTCAAAAAGAGGAAGGCATTCCTGGGGATTTAATGAACTCCACATAGGATTAGCGCAAAGTCTACATTGAGTTTACATGTTTGCATTTTGAGTTCCAGTATTGATTACATATGCATGCTGTGCACTGAGTTTAAATGTAAATAAGTGTGGTTTTGTGGCCAGCAACAGTGTTGTCTGCCAGGAAACTGTGTAGAGCAACAGTGAGAGCAGCAGTCATGTAAACCTGCTTACCTACGGGCAAACTAGGTCTGCAGGATTGTGTGGAATGCCACAATGATTACCAGGGTTAGTAATAAAGCAATATATATAGTTCTAATACATTACATGAAAGTATATGTAGTGCAAAGTATTGTGGAAACCTGTGTCATGCATGCTGAATAAAAGTTGTGTAAATGATCAGTAAGGGTACATAGACTGCATTATAAATAAATAGTCAGGGGAAATGTGTATATTGGAAATGGACACCTTTATGAATTGTAAGAATGAACACGTGGGAAGAGGAATTGTCAAACATGGTAATGTACAGGAGATGAGGGCATGTCAGTGAAGACAGTTGTAGCATGAACAGCAATCATATATTGACATGATATAGTATGGATTGCATAGTTATTGTATATTATGTGATTGTTGCACAAGGTGACATATCAGTGGAGTTGATTCTTTGTGATACATAACCATCCTGGCATGAACAATGGTCAGGACATATATCTGGGATAGTATATACAATAAGGATAAAGTGCATATTGTGATGCTGTATGAAATGAGTTGCCTAAACATGAATGTAATGTTAGCATAGGACTCAACCAAGTGGGGCACATCGCAACAGGCACATGGACACTAGACAGAAGCATGCACAATCAGGGACAATATCAGAATAATACCACCAGTAATCCCGTGTCTTCCACATAACATATGTGATTGTGAGTGATCATAGATGGTTCTGCAAGAACACAGTTGCACAGCTATTATGATTCATCAGCAATCTCTGAGGGGAATCAAGCACACCTCCCACAAAATGTAACATCTGGTGGAGTTGTTTGTTGGGACACTGTTACATCTCTATTAGAACTAATGAGCAATACTAGCTGGTTGACAGGTGTGCATACCACTTGGTTTACTCTTGGGGGGGGGTGTTTTCCATATTGTAATTATCTTGTGTATTTGCATTCATAATGGAACTTATCCCCCTATGAGTTTCCTTCATCTACCAGGTCCCCATGGCTGTGGCATCAATCCATTGTGTGTGGTGATACTGTGTACATTATACCAATACCACACTTGAATTCAATGATTGTCCACAACTTTCAGTCCTCCACAAAGCTAGTTGGAGAAAGGAAATGTTCGCAGATGACTGCAAACTAGGCGCCATAGTCGATACACCAGCTGACACATACATCCTACAGAAAGGCCTCAATGAAACGGACAATTGGTGCCGGAATCACGACCTTAAACTGAATGCCAAGAAATGTATAGTCATCCCCTTTGGGAAAAACACAATACCCACAAATTATCACATAGACAGTAACCCACTGAGTACCAAAAAAGTAATCAGAGACCTGGGGACCCAAGTTGATAGTGACCTCTCATTTGACACCCACGTTGCCAAAGTGGTTAGAAAGACTTTCTACCTTGCCACCTTATCATGAAGGGGTTCACATCCAGATCAAAGGAGGTCATCGTGCCCCTGTACTCCTCCCTTATCAGGCCCATGATTGAGTACAATGCCCCATTTGGTATGTACCTCAACCGGCACTTACAACTGCTGGAGAGACCCCAGAAGTACCTCACCAAGAGGATCAAGGGTCTCCAACATATGTCATATGCTGCCAGGCTAAAGAAACTCCAGCTCTATTCAGTAGCATACTGCCTGCTCAGAGGTGATCTGTGCTTGACGTACAAGGCCATGTCCAACCAGGAATTGATGGACATGCTCCACCTCAAAAAATCAAAATCCATAAGAACCACGAGAGCCAAAGATTTAAACCTCAGTACAAACATGAATAGAACATGCTGGAGGGACAGATTCATAACTCAGAGGCTTCCCATACTCTGGAACAAAATCTCAGTCCATGTTAGGCAGAGCCCCTCACTGACTCTCTTCAAGAGAAATCTTGACGAGTGGATGGGAGATCGTAGGTTTACCCCGAGGGTCACTCCTGTGTTGCTACTTAACAGAGGCACAGTAAACTAATTTTAATAAGTAAGGGAGTCTTCAATGTGTCACTACTAGACAAAGGCACAGTATTCTAAATTTATCCTATACACCTTAGTACCACTACATGGGGTGGCAAAAGCCACATCTCTAGGGCTAGGCTTGCAAATGCCCCAGGGCAGATAGCCTAGTACTAAACTATGAAACTATAACTATGAAACTATGTCTGCCACTTAAATAATGGACTGGAAAGGGCCTACCAGAAAGCCCTGATGAACAGACCTGGTCACTGGACTCTAGATAGGTTCATAGGTTCATAAGTGTGTACTAGGCTAATGGCCCTGGAGCCTTTACAAGCCTAGCCCATAGGATTACCCTGACTTTGTGCCACCCAACCTTAGTTCCCAGTGCCTCTGTTGAGAAGAGCCACTGGAGTGATCCCCGGGTTGAGTTTTCTATTTCCCATCCACTCATCAAGATTTCTGTTGAAGAGGGCCAGTGAGGTTTGACATGTATGGGAAGTCTATTCCATAGTATGGGCAGTCTCTGGGTTATGAACCTGTCCCTCCAGCTTGTTCTGTTGATTGTGGTAGATAGAGGTGGCTTCACACTCTGCAACATATGTCTCTGTCAAGTATGTGTTCCAGTTGTCTACCAACTTGGTGATGTAGGTGCTTATAGCGACTTGTGAGATTCTCTGTAATACCTGACTGTTAATTTGTGTCAAATGTCTTGGCCAGGTCAAGTTGCACAGGATGATTGCATTGTCATCATGCATGCCCTTGTTAACCCTCTTAAAGAGAGGGAACAGATGTAGCTGACATGTAGCCTGAACAAATCAAACGTGGGTTTAGTACACAGTCAGGATATCACCTGTGTCCTTTTAGAGAAGGTCCATGTTAATTCCTTGGCCTACCTCACAGATGAGGTGAGTCATGATGGGTCTATAAATCCATGCATGAGGTGATGGTCTTTCTGAATCAGAAGGATACATGTTGCTGTACACCCTTCTATGGGAACATAGGCTATTTGGTATTTGGAGGCTGTACTGATGTATGG
The DNA here is from genome assembly GCF_019279795.1 of Protopterus annectens. Classification (NCBI taxonomy): domain Eukaryota; kingdom Metazoa; phylum Chordata; order Ceratodontiformes; family Protopteridae; genus Protopterus; species Protopterus annectens. The sequence goes on along the minus strand of NC_056726.1, from coordinate 1,639,746,493 downwards.
ATCCAACTGTGTCTGATAGGTCAGATTTTAAGTTAAGCTATAGGAAACCTTGATGATGTCAGGTTCTATTTCTTCTGTTTTATTACCCATAGAGAGTGCACAGATGTGCTTCCCTGCTAAGAATAAAAGATTATAGCAATAACCCATGCCTGGGTGTGGGTAATGCTGGATTTACCCACGGTTCGTGTGGTTTGGTCACGAAGGTGAAGCCTGAGTGGCCAAACAAAGCCAACCGTGGGTAAATCCAGCATTACCCACACCCAGGCGTGGTTATTATATACTAATGACATTATTTAAGAAAAAAATACTTTTCTTAAATAATGGCATTGTATAATGCCTCCTTGCTGCCCTTCCACAGCTGTCTGGTATTCTGCGGCAGTTCTGATGTACTGCGCATGCGTACGCCTACGCAGTACATCAGAGCTGTGGGCAAAAGCAATCGAGAAAGCAATATCTCCATTGCTTTTTACAAACTGTTTTGCTATGTTAAATGGGTTTAACATAGCGAGACAGCTTTAAAAAAAGCAACAGAAAATCTCTGTTGCTTTTTTTAAAGCTGTCTTGCTATGTTAAACCCATTTAACATAGTGAGACAGTTTTGAAAAAAGCAACGGAGAAAGCAAGATCTCTGTTGCTTTTTACAAACTGTCTCGCTATGTTAAAGGAGTTTAACATAGAGAGACAGCTTTCTTGCTATGTTAAACTCTTTTAACATAGCGAGACAGTGTGAAGCAACGGAGATCTTGCATTCTCCGTTGCTGTAAAAAAGAGTTATAGTAATGGAAAAAGTCCGGGTGACCGGACCTTTTTCCATTACTATAACTCTGATTTACAACATGCACGCTGACCAATCAGCGTGCACGTTTTTGAATATTAATGGGGGGGGGGTCATTGTATAATAGTAATGTTTGCATGTGTATTTTGGCTAATGGCCAGTGGTGGCAGGGTGGTAACATGTGAGACAAACTGTCAGCTAGCAAGTTGTCTATGTCCTCTGGGTTAGTATGTCTGCTGACATATACACACAGATCTGCGCTTAGTTGTGTATTCCATTTAACAACTCACATGTATTGGAATAAATGATTTGTCACAATACCTCCATACTGCCTTGGTCATTCATCACATTCCACACATTGTTACTATGCACACAGTCATAAAACTGCACCAGTGTCAAGTACTTACATCACTTGCACAACATATGCCTATATATGTTTTATGGGCAAGCTGTATTTGAGTGGTCTGATATCATATCAGGACACATTAGAGATGTTTGTGGCTCATGCAGAACATTTCCTGACACAAATACTAATGCCACACAATGGTGCTGCTGACCACCTCAATAATCCTTGGGTGGAACAACACAATTGCACATACACCGAATTCCACAAGGTTGCAATTGCATCAAAACATGGGATATATTGGCTGTGTATATCACAGCATAACAGCCATGTGTATGAGATACGACTTATGTAACCATGTAATCAATATGAATTGATACTGATGTCAGTCACAGAATATTTAATGATGGTATGTAGACACATTGAAACCTGTGCCATGCTGCAAGTGTTACTGTGATGGTAGAATATGAACAATATAGAAGGTCGATCTGCTCCACTACAAAAACACATGTCTTAATATGACAGCAATATACATAACATTGTATCGTACCATGTCAACAGTTCTCAGGAGGCATATTACTACAGCTGTTATAGAAGGAACATGCACTGACTGCAATGATATCAATGCACATAAATAAATTTACTTGCATAATAAATTGATAGCCCCCCCCCCCCCCGTTCATAGGGTCATAGGATATTATTAGGCTAGTGGCCAACATTACCGGAAATCCTAGCTAGTATTATACCATGTAAGTAAAAATCCCTATATTTATTTTATGAAAGATAGTAAACCTATTGTACATATACTTGTTTGATTGCATTACATCCTGCCACTGTCCATATGGACTAAGAAAGAAATGCAGTAGAAAGCAGCATGGTGATATATAAAGTGTTGGTAGCTTATTAACCAAACCATGACTGAACACTGCAGGCATGTCAATAAAATAACAAAACTACCTTTTTTATTTAAACAAAATAACGTTAGTGAGCACTTTCATCCCAACTTGGTAAAGGGACTTCTTCAGAGTAATGCATGAAGCAAAAGACACACTTTAAAAACAAAACAAAAATACATTGTAACATTAAAAAAAGGAACCATTCCATTTAAAGTAACAGTACACCATTTCACCAGTATTGTAAAACCCATGTCAAAATATAAGATGCTATGTAAACACAACCAGATGATAACATGTTAAATCAAGAAATTTATGTTTAAAAAAATCACCTTAAAATAATAAATAGCTAATCAATAAATAAGTATACAAAACTGTCCACCCTATTAAATGAACTAAGTAGATAGTGGCAATGTTATAATGTTCTACTAACCTAATACAACAGTGCCCTCAATTTAAGAAAACAAGAAAGGGAAACAGAATCATTAAGGTGATTGGGGATGGTGACATTGGCCTTAATCTGCCACTTGGCCTCTTTGCATTCAAGCTGTGTTTTCCATGACCCCCTCTATTATCCAAATGCATCACAAACATAATAAAAAAAACTAAATTCATGCCCCTCATTGGTCTAAATATGATGCCATATGGAATTTTTGTGTCCTTTTTCTTTATTTCTTGAAGATGTTCATAGATCCTTTCCTTGAGGGACCTCTCAGTTTTACCTACATAAAATGATGGACATTTGCTACAACTAGTAATGCACACCACTTTATCAGTTCTACAATTACACCAAGATGGACATCTTATTTTACCATACCTGTTACATTTAAATACTCTCCTTCATAAATAAAAGGGCAACTCAAACATCTGCTACATTTAATCATTCTAAAACTTTTGTTACTAAAAAGTGTTTCTCCTTTTCAAGGAAGTTTTTAATATTTCTGTCTCACCTATATGTGACAATAGGACGAGACCCCAACTTACTTATATTTAAATGACCCAATCCTAGAATTTATAATTAGCTGTTAGTATTTCCCTTACAGCCGTACCATGGAGGTTATATATTACAATACATCCGTGGGTTAAATTAGCATTATTTCCAGCATTACAAGGTATGATCCCCTCATTAGTTGATCCCAGGAGTGATTTGGAAAACAAATCTTTCCTTTTTTGTCAACTTCTTGAAATATTTCTTCCAATAAAATCAAGGGGTAACCTCTATTAAGCAACATGTCTTTTAAAACTAACAATTCTTTCACAAAACATTTGTCTTGCTACACCATCCATGCTAGTCTTACCAATTGTCTCGTAACTAAAGCTTTTTTCTGATGGAATGGGTGGCAACTTTCAAAGTGTAACAATGAATTAGAGAAAGTGAGTTTCCTGAACAAGGTAGATATAAAACAATTGTTACTAAAGTCAGTTTTTAGCTGGACATGTAGATAGTTAATTACCTCAAAAGATTTAGTCATAGAAAAAACAAGAAAATCTGTAGTGTTACTTATATACAGCAGGTAAAAATTCCTCTATCCTGGGTTCTGAATCATGCCAAATGATTATAATATCACCCAAAAAGCAACCATAGAGGCTCCAACATCTCAAAAATTGACTAATAAAAACATACTGGTGCTCCCAAAAGGTTAGAACAATATTCACAAAAATGGGGGCACAAGTGGCCCCATTGCTACACCTTGCATGTGTCTATAAATGGTGTCTTCAAACTATATCAAATTTGACTCTAATACAATCTGCATAAGGGAAGTGATGCTTTTCAGCAGGATATAGCCCATATGGGACATATGCACCACACCATGACAGAATTAGCAATCATACATGCAGTGGTCATGAGATAGCTAGCAGAGACTCATGGAAAGACACTGCTTCATGATGTGTGCATGCATATTTAACATGAGGACATCCTCCACTCTTCTGCAGGAAGAATGTCGTGTGGCCAGTGAAAGGAGGATGTTGGATGCATGGGGCCACATGAAAGGTTTTCCAAGTGGTACTGCAATGAAGAAAGATTCCAAAGATCATACAATGAACATAACATACCACAAACCAAACACACACAGCAGTAGACTGGGTCTGATTTGACCATTACACCTGTGTAGGTATAGAATATGAATGCCATGCAATGTCACAGTGACAACACCACATATGTCTGACAGTAACACTGTTATGTTGTCCTTTATGGAGTATAATAGTATCATTGTATGCTGACAAGAACATGTTTGGAGGACTGTGGAACATGGATGTGGAGGCACATCCCTGTGTAAAATTGTCTCAAAAGTTATAGGTGTGTGTGCAAACATGTAAGTCACCTGCTGTTAGATTGCAACCCCTATATGTTTAGGTAAAGTAGTTTGCAAAGACAATAGCTAATGTCACTGCCACAGCACAAATTTGATTGAATACTGTAAGAGTGGATGTTATACAGGATGACATTATCATTTTATGCTACAATGAGATGTTCAGAGTAGGGTTTGACTTGGCTGTGGACTCACATATCATTCCAGAATTGTCACCATAGTGAGTGCTGTAGTGAGAATATAAACCTTACAAAGTATTGGCAAAGCACAGTACTTAATGCATGTACCATGGCAGAAGTCTGGCTTTTACACTGTCTGACAACAATTTACAGCTGATGACATCACCAGTGTCTGGTGAGAAGAAGATGGCAATAGTAGTGTCCCACATGCTGGTATAAAATGGTCTCTTGAATGTCAACCAACTAAACAAACACACACACACACACGCACGCACACACACACACACACACACACACACACACACACACAAACACACACACACACACACACACACACACACACACACACACACACACACACACACACATATTGACCATGAGAACAGAACTCCTCCCTAACTAAGTACACCAACTAGAGAACTCAGTAATTAACATGAGCACCACAGCAGAAGACTGGCTTTTATGCCATCTGACAACACTTTATAACTGATGATATCAACAGTGTCGGGTGAGAAGAAGATGGTAATAGCATTGTCTGACATGCTGGGCTAAAATGCTCTATTGAATGCCAACCAAGAGAATCCCCACACCCAAACCCATATGTACACACACGCACACACACACACACACACACACACACACACACACACCAATTGACTGCAGTGAGAATAGAACCCCTACTTACCTATTTATAAACCACAGTACCTAATGAAAACTCCATGGAACAAGTCTGACTTTTACAATGCTGCAGGATAATTTTTGGTGGATGACATCACAGTTATGCTCTTCTGACTAGACAAACACATACACCATTTAACTACAGGGAGATTAGAATCCCTATGTAAGTGCACCAACTAGAGAACTCAGTTCTTAATATAAGATCCACTGCACAAGTCTGATGTTTACAATGTTGCAGGACAATTTACAGTGGATACCATCAGCACTGGATGCTTGAAAAAAGATGTTGGGAGGCCTGAAAGAAATGCATATATAGTCATGTACAACTGTCAAAATATTGTTACTCCATTGGATTGTACTCATGACTGTAGGATACACAGACACACACACCAGCTGACTGCAGTGAGATGAAAACCCCTACATAACTAAGTAGGCCGACTAGAGAACTCAGTATTTAATGCAAATTCCATGGTACACGTTTGACTTTTATAATGCTGCAGGACAATTTATTGTCTATGACATCAGCCTTGGATGTTTGACAGAACATGTTGGGATGGCCAATCTGAAACGGATGGCTAGCCATGTACAACTGTCAAGATATTAAAGATCTGCATGTTACCAGATTGACGAGGGTGCAAAATGTAACATTTGCTGCTGTGTTTCTGGTGTGCAGGTATAACTTAAAAAGGCAGCTTTGCAAACTATATGCAAATAGCTGTCCACATTACTACAAGTATAGGAAAATCTGAATGTGTAGTGTCAGTATAAAGATGCACATGGTATATAAGCAATATTTTTTTATTTATTTCTGCAGTGTAGTTGGTGGATTTGGGAACAAGTACTGAGAGACCAACTGGTTCCAGGTAACACATGGCTACAGTGTAAATATGTGTTCTTTCCTTAAAAAGTGTCTTCCCTTTTTTATGTTTTTACATGTACTTTCATGGGATGAAGACTAATTTGGCAGTAAACATAAGTAATACATTCTACTGTGCACTTTCCATAGTGCACCACTGAGCAGCTGGTTTGCACGATTGATGGCAGTGTTTGCGCATGTGTGATACACATTTATACTGCTTGCACCATTTGCATGTAGTTAAGCAGTGAGAAAATGCAGGCATCTGCTTCACTGATAAAATTATGAAAGATTTATTGGTTTGCTTACCTTTGCACAATCATGTTAAGGGAAGAGGTGTGGCTGTTAGTGTGGGTAGTAATGAGTGTAAGAAACACAACTGCTGCTTGCCTGACTCTGTGGCAGCAGGTGTAAATGCATTGAGAGATTTCTTTAAGAGAGCCGATGATACAGGGCTCAAATCCAGGTGTACCTAGTAGTTTCATATAGATATTTATAATGCAATGACATAATTCTTTACTCTATATTCACTGTGTGCTACCCTAGCATAGCATTTTTAAACAGCATTGCAGGAAGGCAACCACTCCATTGAAGAGCTGTTTGTCATCACTTGGCATTGGTTCATGATATCAAACTCCATGGAAACACAGAGGAATAAAATTGATGGACTTCATTGTTTTTATTTTTCAGTTATGTGTGTGCTGTGTGATTCTATTTTTTGTCCAGATTAAAAGATTTAAAATGGGGTAGATAGGAAAGTGGAAAAATGGGAGGTAAACAGGGGTAAGAACAAAGGGAAAGCAATAGAGAATGTGCAGGAGGGAGGTAGGAAGTACTCATAGCTATCCATTTTTTCAACAGTGTAAAATGAAAATATGTACAGAATAGTAGCTGAATTTAGACTGTCACCTCAAAAAGAGGGGTGACAATAGTGCAATCAAATTGTATAGCCAACTGGACTGAATCAAGCGTGTCGAATAGACATGTGTGCAAAGTGGAGAGCTATGTATGGGACGATTTTTTTTTTGTGGGACAGACGACAATTATTATTGGGTAAGGGACGTAGATATATCTGTGAAAGGTAAGTAGCGTATGTGAGGAAAGATGCAAACAAACAGGGCAAACAAAACAAGACACAGGGATTGCAAATGACATGGAAGGTTGGGGGATACCATGACTGGGGTTAGGAAGGGGACAATGGATTCCCATGCCCATCAAGCATGGGGACAGTGAGAATCTAGTCCTCACCCATAGGACTGTCATCACTGTCACCTTACTCTGTAGCTGTTGGAGTGCTTGACGTCTTCTGCTATGGAACATCTTCTCCATCCAGTGTAGGCATGCAACAATGGTATTTTGCACAACACTATGAAACAAGCCTAGAAAGTCTTGGCAGGTGATAAAATCCCCACCTCTACCAGTACTCCCAGAAGGTACCACAGCACCGGCTACCAGGGTAGTGTTACCTGGCATGGAAGAGCCAGGTATTACAGGAGTAGTGGAGGCAGTACTGCAAGGTTGGGTCCCAGATGTGTTGGGCATCAGTGCAAGAGCTGGTGGAGTGGGGGCAGGCTGAGCCATAGATGGTGGCCTACCTCCCTGTGCTGTAAAGCATTTTGTGATTTGTCAGAGATGGATGACATGGAATTATTCCCGGCTCCACTAAGTCTCCTCTTCAGTTTTTCACTTGAAACTAGTCTAACTCTCAACCTAAGCACTCAAAATGCATCCTACAGTCCAGCACTTGCTCAGACCTAATAGCAAGCACTAATATACCCCGACACTTGACTGCCCAGCAGGGCAAGGCTCTTTATCCACCCCTCACCAACCAAGCGACTAAACAGCTCACCCTACTATTCAGGCATGACCAAAGGGCAACTTCAGGTGTACTCTCTGGTCCAGCTGGTGAATCTGGGTATCCTGAGGCAATGTTACAACTGCCTCATGTACACAGACAGCCCTCTCCTCCTACCACAAAATACTAACATAGGCGAGAGATGCAATTATACAGCCAAACTGGAGGCTAAGGTCTCTCCACCCAAGACTGGAACAGACAGTCATGAGGAGAAGGTTAACACTTGCACCACACCTCCAGCCTCACATAGACCTAATAAACCAGCACTGGCAAAAAATACACATAAATACACTAAAATCATACTTGGAGCCTCTAAAAAAAACCAGCAAAAGCATCAGAGAGCTCCAAAGCAGACACCTACAAAACCTGCACCTCCCGTCACAAACCAGACAGCTCATAAAACACAAAATCAATGTGCCGCACAATCACAGCCCTTAAGGTGGAATAACATACCTAACACAATAGTAATAGGTGACTCAATAGTCAGGCACACTGATGCCCCACTCACTAGGCTGGACAAGGAGAAGGTTACTGTTAGCTGCCTATCGGGAGCCAGAATCTGCCACATAACACAACCACTCAGGTCACTTCAGAACAAGTACAAATATGACTCTGTCATTGTTCATGTTGGTGTGAATGATCTGAAATGTACCTCCCTGGACTAAATGAAAAGAGACATGGAAGAGCTCTCTGATCATGTAGCCCAGGCGGGTATGACCCTGACCCTGAGTAGCATCCTGCCCTCACCAAGAATGATACCGCAGTATAAAGAAAAAAATATCAATTTCAACAATTGGCTAAGTTTCTGGTGTCATTCAAAGGGCATCCAGTGTCTGTCAGCCTGGGATGACATGCTCAACAAGCCATGTTGCTTCACAAGAGATGGCTTGCACCTGTCACCCCTTGGCTTTCGAATACTGGCCAAGGCTCTTGCTGCCCCCATAATGCCTTTTTTAGGCAAGGCTCAAAATTCAAACCCACCACCGTAAACAGCACAAGTAAAAATATGAGGGTTATGCTACTCAACGCCAGGAGTTTAAATCTCAAAATGCATGCGCTCAAAGCACTCCTAAGTATGGAGAACATCGACATCTGTGCAGTAACTGAAACCTGGTTCAGGGCTCCAGAGAGCACTCCAGCACTACTGGGCTACAACTCATACCACACATTTTGGCCACAGAACATGGACCGAAACACAAAAGTAGGGGGTGTATCCATATTCATCAAGGATACTCACACCTCCAGATTAGTGGTGCAGCATGATACCTCTGAGATCATCCATGTGTAACTAACATCGGGCAAATCTGCAATGCAAATTGTGGCTTGCTACAGATCACCATCCATGACCCAGGACCACCATTCCGCCTTTCTGGAGACACTGGAAAACATGAACGTCCTACTGAACACCCTGATATTGGGTGATTTCGATTACTCTACCATTAACAGGGAAAACTACTTGAGTACAAACTCCCAGGCTCAGCGCTTCCTGGAATTTATCAACTCAAATGCCCTGGATCAGCTGGTAAACTCCCCTACCAGAGGCCACAACATATTGGACCTGGTCATCACCAACATGGGTGACAGGTGTTCCGTTCCAGAGGTCAACCCATCACTGGTTAGATCAGACCATAAACTAATCACCCTGGATGTCCACACCCCACCACCACCCCCAACCAAGGAAACCACAGTGAAAAACTTTTCTAAAGCAAACTTCACCTTACTTAAGGCAGAGGTGGTAAGTTTCACAGCCCCCACGCTAAAGGATAACATTGCCAAAGATGCAGAATCCTTTACAATTGCACTCTTGAGCACCTACAAGGATGCATGGATCGTGCCATCCCTAGCAAGACCAAGACTCACTCCCCTAAGAGAAGGAAACCAGTCTGGTGGACCCCTGTCATAAACAGGTTATACAACAGAAGGAGGAAACTAGTTCAGAATAAAAGCAAATCCCAAGAAGGAAAGACATCCCTGATCAGTATCAGTAAGAAACTAAGGTCCCTCATAAAATCATCCAATGCTAACTTCAAAAGAAAAATAGCCAAGGATTCAAAAGATAGCCACAAAGCCTTCTTTAACTATGTCAAGAATCTAAGTGGCAACTCGCAGATATGCTCTCAGCTAGTGCAAAATAGCACAAAATATACTGAACCTATTGATATTGCCAACATCCTGGCAGATAGATTCAGTGCAAACTTCACCTCCCTCTCACCTTCAAAAGGGCCCACAACAATACCGGAAAAGTGTAGTGTCCCGGAAATCACAGAAGCACAGGTGAAAACAGCCCTTTCAAAAGCCAAAAACACAGCATCAATGGGGCCAGATGGTGTCCCAGGCTGCGTCTTGCACGAACTACAGAACGAACTATCCCCCCACCTAAACACGCTGTTCAACCTCAGCCTCTCCACAGGCAACATGCCCATAGAATGGTGCACAGCAACAGTTATTGTGCTCCACAAAGGAGGGGCCACAACTGACCCTGGTAACTATCACCCGATAAGCCTGACTACCCTGGTCTGCAAGGCTATGGAACGCATCATTATGGAACTCATTAACAAAGACATTGGGAACCTCCAAACAATTGACCTGACCTAGTTCAGCTTTGTTACGGGCAGATCATGCCTACTAAACCTGGTTGACTTCTTTGAGACAGTCACCAAGGCCATAGATGAGGGAAAGGTGGTTCACACAGCCTACCTTGATCTCGCCAAGGAGTTCAACACCATTCCTCACTCGGGTATTATAGAAAAACTCACAAGCCTGAACATAAACCCCTACATCACAAGATGGGTTGCCAACTGGCTTACAGACAGATCTCACACGGTAAGAATAGCGGGCTCCAGGTCCAACTCTAAACCAGTCACAAGTGGTGCCCCACAAGGTTCAGTTCTGGGACCCCTACTGTTCGGCATATATTTCTCAGAAGTACAGGCAAACAAAGGAGGACTATGGCTAACCAAGTTCGCCGATGACTGCAAACTGGGAGTATTAATTGACTCTCTGGCTGACACGGACATCCTTCAAAAAGACTTTTCTGAGACAGACACCTGGTGTCAAAGTCATGGCCTCAAGCTAAATGCCAAAAAATGCATAGTCATCCCATTTGGGAAAAACAAAACACCCACGAATTACCACATGGGTGGCAGCCCCCTTAATACAGAAGAGGTAATAAGAAATCTGGGGACCCAGGTAGATAGTAATCTCTCTTTTGACAATCATATTGCCAAAGTAGTTAAGAAATCCTTCTTTGTGGCCCATCTAATTACTAAGGAGTTTGCATCTAGAAATAAAGAGGTTATAGTGCCCCTTTACTCGTCACTCATCAGACCCATCATAGAGTACAATGCCCCATTTGGGATGTACCTCACAAGACACTTCCAACAGCTGGAAAGACTGGAAAAAGCACCTCACAAAGAGGATTACTGGCCTCAAACATATGTCCTATGCAGCCCGACTGAAAAACCTCCAGCTGTACTCAGTGGCATATCGCTTACTCAGAGGTGATCTCTGCCTGACTTACAAAGCCATGTCCAACTCAGAATTGATGGACATGCTCCACCTAAAGAAATCCAAGTCACTGCGAGCCACGCGCTCTAGTGAGCTAAACCTCACCACAACAATAAATAGAACATGCTGGAGGGATAGATTCCTGTCACAGAGACTCCTCATGCTTTGGAACAAAATTCCTAACTACATTAGGCAGAGCCCCTCACTAACACTCTTCAAGAGAAGCCTTGACAAGTGGATGGGTAACAGAAAATACACCCCTGGGATCACTTCATTGGCTCTGCTTGACAGAGGCTCAGTTAATTAATCAATGGAGTGGTGAAAGCCGACACACTCTGGCTAGGCTTAAAAATACCCTTGGGCAGATAGCCTAGTACCTACCTATGAACCTATGAACATTTTGATAACACATAGAAAAAAAGGGAGATAATGGTTGGATGTGAGGAAAAAAAAGAGATAATCTGTACGATCCTATGATACACACAATTCATTATCATAATAATAAAGTATTTTATCTCTACTTTTACATTTAAGTATACTTCTCAACAACTACAACTCTAAGTAATGATTCCTCATAGTCATCCTTGTAATGTGCATATATTGCACATATACTTAAAATAGACAGATTAAGTTAACAGCAGGGCATTTATACCACTTCTGTTGAAATTAAATTATGTAATATTTTAAAGGATTTTACTAGATATTTGTTACTTGTGGTATTTGAATCCATGTCTGACTACAACATTAGATTTGACATTTACAGTTGACTTGTGCTACAAACTGAAGCATGCATGCTTGCCTTTACAGTTAGGGTATACGCACTTAATTTGCTACTACTGTATAGAAGTGCAATACTTAAGGATCATAGAATCATAGGAAGTCACTAGGCTATTGGCCCTGAGGCCCTTATAAGCGTAGCCAGGTGTATAGCCCATGTTTAGACAAGTCAGCACCCAATGCCCCTGTCCAGCAGGGTCATGGGTGGAATCCCAGGGATGTATTTTCTGTTTCCCATCCAGTTATCCAGGTTACGCTTAAAAAGGGGTAAAGAGGCACTCTGTTTGACATGGATATGGAGTCTATTCCACAGATGGTGGAGTCTTTGGGACACAAATCTGTCCCGACAACAAGTCCTATTGATGACACAGACCAGGTTAAGGCCATGTGTGTGGGTTACTCAAGTGGAGCTTGACTTGCAGATATGCAGCAGTCCCATCAAGGTGGGGTCTGAGATCACCTTGTATGACAGACAGAGATCACCTTTGAGGAGTTAGTATGAAACTGAGTAGAGGTATAAGGCTTTTAGCCTATCTGTTTATGGTAGGTTTTTGAGGCCCTGGGATGCTCCTGGTGAGGAACCTCTGTGGTCTCTCCAGCTGCTGCATGTGCTTTGCAAGGTACATGCCAAATGGAGCATTGTTCTCAATAATGGGCCTTATAAGGGAAAAATACAGGGATGTTATGACCTCCTGGTCCTTAATAGTTATGCTTTAAACATTATGAATGGTTGTTTACATTTTTTATAGCATATTTGTTACTCTTACTAGTTATTTTTAAACATTGTTTTGGCCGGCGTGCACACCTGAAAGGTCTCCCCACCCCCACCCCCAGCAACTATAGCTTGGTTTCTTGCCACTAAGTGGCACAACTAATAATATACTACTTGTATCTTGTATCACCTAAATTTGCTTCCCCATTAGAATTCCTCTAAAGTAAGGCTAGTACCATTTACTTGGTGTATTTTGTCCCCAGATAGATTTGCCTTCCTTTGTTTTACTTAAACACCAAGGCCATAAATATCATGTGTCTGCAACTATCTGTTTAAACTCCTACCTTTCTGCCTCTAAGTCTTCCTTGATTTCACTTACCTTATAGCTCCAAAGCTTCTACTTCTCATACTGATTGTTTTTCTTTGCACTCTTCTGTGAGGGAGTGCCAGCCTGCACCATTTGCCCTCGCTACGCTCGGGCTCACTCTGCTCCCCTACCCCATCCCCATTCTTACCCACTCCTGCATCACCTAGACTTATTCCAACACTAACCACTCCTCTAACTTCCTCCAATCAAGAATTAGCCTCCAACTGACAGTCACACCTCAGTTAACCAATCACACTATTTGTAACACTCCTCCATTTCCTCACACAACTCAGTTGTAACAGTCCTTAATCACAGTACTTCCACCACACTATACCAACACCCCTCTTTCCCTATATCATCATCACACAGTCCAGATAACCTACTTTTTAAAAAGAATACACACCATGCTTTTTCTCCTGTCCACACTCTATACCCTACTGCTATTTGCATACTATCTAACATTCTACAGTCACTTACCGATACAACATGTCCATAGCCCCACAGTATATTATACTGATACCATCCACTCCTCACTCTCCTACCTTGCTGTTTCCCCCCAACTCTACAATCATACACCTATTGCATACTTCCACTTCAAACATGTAGTTGTCAGTAATACCACTAACCACTTCAGAAAACACTTTCACATAATCTTCAAATTGTCACATAAACATGCATGTGTATTATCACAGATACTCTATAGTGGTGATATACACTCCAATCCTGGGCCACATACTGCACAACATACCATCATGGCTTCCATTCCACCTCTTCCTCATATTAAAACTACAGACCTTCTCATTCTTAAATGTTCATGCAGTCATTGCACAAGACTCACCAGACATTCTTATAGCAACAGAAAGTTGGCTAAAACCCCATATAAGAGACCCAGACATACGCCCACAAGGTTATAGTGTACACAGGCTAGACAGGATCAGGAAGAAGAGTGGCAGGGTTGCAATGTTCTACAAAGATAACCTAAGCATAGACTACCTACCCATCAAATACCCTTATGATAACAACTTTGGAGTTCTAGTATCACGGCTTAGAATCAACTCAAAGAAAAATATTACCATAATAGCTACTTACATACCTCCCAAGAATACTTCCACCGCCACTGAAGAACTCATAGCTTGGACAGCCACCATCTACACCCATGAAACCATTATTACAAGAGACTTCAACTTAGACTGGAACACTTGCACTGGTGATAACCCCTCTACCTTCATAAATCTACATGGTTTCTCCCAAACAATCCAGTTTCCCACACGAATAGATAAACATAGCAAAAGAGAATCTATCTTAGACTGGTCCCTTATCAACAGCACCACCCACAACTATCTCTCCGGATGCCTTCCAAATAATTTAAGTGATCATAGACCTACCTACTTAATCCGTTATCAGCTCAACACATCCAGAACCATAGTTTACTAAGTTGTACAAAATACCCAAAACTTCTCTAACGAAGCATTCATAGACATGCTCAATTAATGTAACTGGACACCACTCCATCATCCCCAACTGGACTAGGCCATAACATACTTCAATGATACATTTCTAGCTATTCTAACTAGCTTAGCACCAACTCGTACATGTCGTGTTAAAAATAAGAGATTGCCCTGGATATCAAAAGAAACCATTAAACTTCTAAAACTAAGGGACAAAACCTGGTATCAATACCAAAAAACAAAAGCCACTCTGCTAGCATACCAGCAGCTCTGCAATCAAACAAAAAAACAACTCAAACTAGACAAAAAAATATTATACAACTATGCAAAACAAATATGAAAACAATCCCAAAAAGTTGTGGCAAGCAATTAACTCACTCCTCCTCCCAGGTAAAGCTACAACTCCAGAACCAATAACCAATAACTAAAGAGTGAGTATTGCCTCAAAAATCAACACCTACTTTATAAACACCATCCTCTCCTTAGTTACAGGGAACAATTCCAGCCCTCTGTCTCTTTCACTTAATGTGGACACTAACAACAACTTTTTTGACCTCAAACCTGTCCCAACTAACACCATAAGAACAATGCTGAAAATATGAAGCCTTCTTCCTTAGCAGCTGATCAACTTCCCAATGAGTACCTCAAACTGTCAGCTGATGCCATAGCTCTGCCTATCTCCATTCTGGTAAATATGTCTATAGCAGAACAATATGTCCCAAAATTATGGAATATTTCCTACATCACCCCTCTGCATAAAGGAGGAACATCAACAGAATTAAACAATTACAGATCCATAGCCGTCTTTTCCCCCTTTGTCAAAATTCTGGAAAAATGTATCCACAGTCAATTATTACAATACCTGTTATCTCACTTTATCTCTCTCAACATGGTTTCAGACCCAAACATATCACCACCACAGCCCTAATTAATTTCTCTAGCACCATCAACCAACTGAGAAATTCAAACTAGCAAGTAGCATCAATCTTCTTAGACATGTCAAAAGCATTTGACACTGTCTCCCATCAGAAACTCCTTAGTACTCTTGCCTCACTAACCCTATCAAAAACTTCCATCTCCTGGTTCCTAAGCTATCTTTGTGACAGACAACAAGCAGTACAATGGAAATCCAAACTCTCACCACTTCTGCCTGTCTCGGTTGGAGTCCCCCAAGGGTCCATATTAGGACCCCTTCTTTTCACCATCTTATCTAATGATCTAACTTCATCAACAACACATGCTAAAGTAGTTCAGTATGCATATGATTCAACGTTAATCTGCCCAGCAAATACCTTACCAGACCTCCAAATAGTTACCAAACAAGCTTTTAATAATATAGAAACATATCTAAGTAAATCACAACTACTCTTCAACCCCAAAAAGACACAGTTAATGCTATTTACCAGTAGCAATCAACAACCACCCCTCCTTTCACTATTCTCTCAGCAAACAACACAGTCATCCAACCAGTTGAGCATACAAAACTCCTTGGAATGACAATTGACAACAAACTCAGATTTGACCAACACATAGCCACCACAATGAAGAAAGTTCACATCACACTTGGCTCACTGTACAGAAGCAAGCCATTTCTCACTGACAATACCAGACTAGCCATATCCAGAACCTTCCTTCTCTCTACATTCCTATATGCTTTTCCCCTCTTTACCAACTTAAAAAAATCAGACTTAATCAAATTGGAAACTTGCTACAACAAAATAGCCCTTTTTGCAGCTAACCTTCCCCACCAAACCCACCATTGTATTGCTCTACATAAATTAAATTGTCTCAAGCTACCTAACCTTCTTCATCTCTACCAACTTAAATTCACACACAATATCATCTTCCATTATGACAGTTGCCCATCCCTCAAGGAACTTGTTGTTCCCTACTCATGCCTATGAAGCCTAAGATCTGTAGACAGAAACTTTCTCACAGTAAACAAAGCTAACAACACTTACGGTGAAGCCCTATGTTCAAATCATATAGCCAAATTATGGAACTCTCTACCCCACACCCTCCAAAACACACCTGAATCTACCAGTTTTAAACAACTACTATTTGAACATCTATCCAAGAACTGGCATTGCTCCTGTGCCAAACCTGACTAACAAGATATATATAACTCTCTCAACATGCTGTCCACACCTTATCTCATTTTCTTCCTCTACTCAATGTTCATTACTACTCAAAAATAAATATATATCAAGGAAATGTAATTTGGTCATAACTATTATTTAATATGTACACACTACTAGCTTTATTTTTTCTCACAGTGATCTTCACTGAAATGCTTGTGTTTTTCTTTTTGAACCTGTATCTACTAGAAAACTGTATGGAATACTACTTTTTTAGACTGACTAGAAGATATGTATTCTGCATCTTACTGTATGTATACTGTTGTACTATCTAATTATTTTATATTGTTTGCATTAATGTGGAGCTTTTCTCCCCAGGTCTCCCCAGAAAATGGGCTTCTGGCCCAGTTGGACTTTCCTGCAAAACAAATGTAAATAAATAAATGAACAATAAATAAATAAACTGAGAAATGTGTGCTGCTTACATATATTTAAACCCTTGATTCAATTACTTCTACACTTTGTAAGTATAACCTGGATGACACTCCCACTGGAGGAAAGGGAGTCTGAATTGCTGTTGTGTTTTCCTTCTCCCTACCAATAATCATTCACCATTGCAATCCATTAGCAACAAACACTGAAGGAGTGCATGCACTATGTTTACACTAAGAATTTGGGATTCAGAAATTCTAATAAGTTCACATCGCATTTGCATATTCACTGTGCTCACAATCCTGAATCTACACTATAAAAAGGTAACCGTGTAGCTAGGGCACTTGAAGGTGAGGAGAGCTGTCTATGTGGATAACACAGAAGAAGATTGCTATTACTTTGTATTTATCTGCACAGAAGACTACTGATCTTGAAATTGTATGATTGATGTTTTCAATTATATACTGGATGTGATGAGATGTAACTAGGAAAATATTTATATATTGATATATTGATATATATATATATATATATATATATATATATACTTCTAAAAGGCCGACTTTCAAATGGCCGAGACCATATGATCAACTTTGGAAGTTTGAACATTCTGAACATGGAATAGGAAAATTTCCATTTTCTGCACTGTAGTGTGATCTTGGAGTTGGTATATTTAAATATCAGGGGGTGCAGGGGGACTTGCCCCCGCACTAGCAATGTGTAGGTAGGGTTTTTGATTTGTTTTTTTTACATGTTCGAAATTTCATAAGTCGAACATATGGTCTCGGCCATATGGGTTTCGGCTTTTTGAAATTTCAATCATGTATAGTAGACCCATATACATATATATATATATATATATATATATATATATATATATATATATATATATATATATATATATATATATATATATATATATATATATATATATATATATATATATTCCATTCACAAGCTTGAAGTTTCAAAACATGCAGATAAAAGTTGCATTTGTTAATTAATATCTATATATCTATATCTATGTATGTGTGTATGTATATATATATATATATATATATAATTGCCATTTGAAGATTTGAAATTTTGAGCTTGTAAAGTAGGTCCATATATATATATATATATATATATATATATATATATATATATATATATATACATACTGGATCTAGCACTCTCCATCGAACACACATTTCACCGAAATGTAAACTACTGAATGCACTTTCTTGAAAGTGCATTTATCGAAAATGCACTTTTGCAAAAGAAAAAAAAAGCAACCCAAAATATTAAAAAAATAAAAGACTACTCAGGTTTATGCAGGGAGGGGCAGGCCTGCCTGCACCCCCCATGTGAGGTGCTATACCCCCAACAGCCCCCGACTTTAATATTCCACTCTGAGATCGCACTACAGTGGGGAAAAGGGAATATTCTCTTCTCCCCACTGTACCACTATCTAAGCAACAGTTTGTTTAGTTGTACAATCTACACCATATGTTGATGTACAACTAAACCTACATGCAAACAACTGTTTGCTTACTTACCATCTGGCGAAAGTGCATTTTCGATAAAATGCACTTTCACGAATTTGAGCTAGCCCATTTACGTTTCGGTAAAACATTTGTTCGATGGACAGTCCTAGATCCATATATATATATATATATATATATATATATATATATATATATATATATATTAATCAACAAATGCAACTTTTATCTGTATGCACTTCTTAGATGTTTACTGATGGCATAGGTATTTTTATACGGATATTTTACTTTCTCAGATACACAGCCTTACTAACTTTCTTCACAAGTGCTATGGTTGAAACTCTTTCTCTTTACACTCTTCCATGTTATTTCAGTGAAATGTAAATGTCCTATATCGCCAATGATACAGGAATATTAACCTTCTAGGATAGTTCATAGACACCTGTAGGGGAATGCTGGGCATAGATAAAGGTGACTGGCAATTTCATAAATATGACTGTTCTGTGGTAAATGAGTACACATGTTTTTAGGACACTTTGGTTGAAAGCACTTATAACAATTTACTAATGTGTTACTCCTTGTTTGGTACAAAATGTTATTTTCTTGTTGTTTTGGTTTAGGGGAGCCAAGTTTTATTTATGTGTTGCCACAATTCAAAAATATTGTTACTGAGGTTTGCTTTGCTATTGTTAGTCCTTATTTTGGATCAAACCTTTGGGTGTGACTGTGATATTTTACAACCACATAACCCTATTTTATATTTGAATAACTGAAGTTTTTTTTATTTCTCTAGTGGGTGATATTGAAAAACTAATATGTGATCTGATGTTGTCAATTTTCATTCTGTCCTCAACTGATGAGTTTGGATCCGAACCATCGGATCCTACTCAGCCATTGCAAAAACTTGTGGCAACATAGAACTCTCAAGCTTCTTCCTTACCTACAATGCACCAACCCCACTTACCTCAGATCTCATTTATCACTTCCAGTGAAAGACGCTGTTGTTAGACTCACGAGTTTAAAGTTAGATAAGTACTTTTCTTGATACTAATTTTCTTGTTTCTTTTTTACAATTATCTTTTTCTGTTGCCTAGTACTAACGTACACTGTGAAATATTATTGTTAGTATTTTTTTCTCCTTTCCACTTTTCTTGTTTCCTACACTCACCGTGACTCTTAGCTACCTTTGTAGGTAGTTTCCTCTTTTATTCTTCTTTCCATTTTTGCTTAAAATAGGAAAGAAAACCTTTATAGTCCTTTCTGCATGTTTTGCCAGGTTAAAGTTCAAGTTAGACTTAAAAATTTTAAAGTTACAGTTTTACAGTTTTTTGGTGTGTGCTTGCTGTTGTTGTTATTGTTATTATCCTACTAGTTGTTAGTGGAAACCACTAGGTTTTTGATATTAAGATGTCTGAAAAAGAGAAACGCCTGGCAGGCTTTAAGAAATGTGGTAAATGTGGTCAGAAAATTCCTTATTCTGATGCTCACACACTTTGCGTGTTCTGCCTTGGACCCCTTTATCTCCCAGAAAAATGTTCCATTTGTCATATGTTCAACCCAAGGGCCCTGGTTGAATGTAAGAACAAATTAGTACTGAAGGGATTACTTCCATCTTAATTTAGCAAGGCCTTATCTGGAGCTACTACAGAAAAATCAAAGAAACTATCTTCCACTTCTCCAAGCACCTCAACTGCCACTTCTAAGGCTTCAGAGAAGTCCTTGAAAAGATCTGTTTCAGATCCATCAGTTTCCTTGGATCTGAAACAGAAAAGGCCTAAATCATTGGATCTGACTTCATCCCCTGATCTGAGCAGTCTGAAGAGACAATCCTCGGATCTGACTGCCTCTTCAGATCCAAAATGCTCAATATTTAAAGATACCTTGGATCAGACCTCCTTGAATCTGACATAGAGACCTGCTGGTAAGGTAATTTTACTGAGAACAAGATACTCCTCCTCAGTGGACCCAGTTCCCTCCAGTGTTCCTTCCCCTTTCTTAGAAAGGCCAGGATCTCCTTCAGGGATGTCCACATCCTCTTTGGTAAGGCTTCTGCAAGAGCGAGTGAAGAGGTTAGTGAGAAAAATTCTTTTGGCAGAGCCAGTCAATTATCCTTTCGGCTACTACCCCATTGGGTCAGAAGATCCGTACATCCACTACTCCACCATTGCAATTCCTCCTCTGACTGCTTTCAAGGCCTTGGAGCCCTTGGATCTAAATCATCTGTGTCCATCTGCTTCAGATCCAAGTATCCTTTTATCCTCAGATCCAAGGCTTGTTCTGAGCACTTCAGTTCAGTTGGATCTGGAGAGGTCTATGAGATGATGTTGCCCTGTTGAGTCTGAAGTGCTTCACTTGACTTCAAGAGTTTTGGAACCATCTCTGTACCTCAGAGGCTCAGCAATGGTCAGTTCAGCTCCAACTTCAGCCTCATGAGGACTGTCCTTGTGGCAGGGTGGGACCATGGATCAGAGACTTGTCTTCTCAAATCCAGGGTCCTATTCCTCACTGGGGCAATCTGCCTTTGCAGTCATGGAGAGAGCCCTGTCTGCACCCCTGAATAAGATGGTGACTTTTCCCTCAAATCATCTGTCTACATCTGTACTGTCTCTTCATCTGGAGTCTCAACTGTTCTTTCCATAGTGACAGCCAGTACCAAAACTCCAGGCTTCCCATCAGGGTACCCTCATATCTTCTGACACCTCCCCAGACTACCCCACTGAGGAGGTCCTTAAGAAGAAAACATGCAAGAAGAAGCATTTCAACTCCCCCAAATCTGTCACTGAAGATAAGGATTTTGATGAGGTGAAGGGTCCCCACAGTCACCTCCTGATGATGTCTCATTCAGAGACATCCAAAAATCCTGAAATAGAGAGGTGGCTGGAAGCCCAGCAACCCTTCATCAGTGGAATCTTTACTCCTGGAGACATTCTGTACTGAACCATCTACCTCCTCAGTGACTTTGCCCACCAATGAGCTCATTAACTTGATCTCTCAGCAGGCATGGAAGAATCAAGACACCACTGAACCAATTCACAGGAAGCCCAATAAAATCATGATAGCTCCAGAGGATAAACAGTTTTGGTCCAAAGGTGTACCTACTGATGATAAGGCTGTAGTGATGGCCACTAAGAAGGAACTCATGGAAGAAAGATTCTCTGTTCTTTCCCTAACAAGGAGTCCTAGGCAGTGAACAGATTTAGGAAGCATGTGTATGCTTCAGCAACCTTTGCCTTAAGGTCACAAAACTATTTGGCACATTTCACAAGACTACAGAGGGATCTGAGTAAGGAGCTATCAGACACCCTCTCAGGATCCATTTTTGAAGAGGTGAAAGCATCTCTAACCTCTCAGTTGGCAACCCAGCAATCAAAATCCAACTCCTCCCTGAGGC
Source organism: Protopterus annectens (assembly GCF_019279795.1). NCBI lineage: Eukaryota > Metazoa > Chordata > Ceratodontiformes > Protopteridae > Protopterus > Protopterus annectens. Next base: position 1,639,724,403 of record NC_056726.1, on the reverse strand, counting down.
TAATTTCTAATGTAGTGGTAGGAACCTCAAGGGCAGTGGGTTCAGTCATTGCTGTTAGGCGACACGTCTGGATGTGCTTATGTGATTTTGTGAAGTTGTTTGTTCATCACTGCTCCTTTTGATGGCACATCTCTTTTTGGTGGCAAGGTTGAAGACACTTTGTCCAAGTGTGAGAAGGATGGAAAGACCCTTTCTGCCATGGGCGTATGTTTTTCCACCTCTCATAGGTTCTTTTCTGGAATCATTGAGGCAGTGGTAAAATGTGGTTCAAAAAATCCCAAGGATATTTCCAGGACACACGTGGAAGAAGTTCCTCCAGAGGCAGAGGGAGGACTCAAATGGAAGACACCATCCTTGTGGCAAAGCTGGCCAGCAGAACCAATGTCCAGAGAATTGTTCTTTGGTAAACCCTTTCAGTGCTCTTGAACAGAGGCTCGATTGTCCGCCTCTGGAGGCAATCAGAGTCATTTTTCCCTGCATCAGGGAGCTTAGCTGGAAATAACAACAGATACTTGGGTGCAGAGGATCATTCCCAGAAGTTATATAATACCATTTTCCCATTATATTCCCAATTCAACAAAATTCCCCAATGTTCGACCAATCAGAGGGAAAAAGCAGCAATTCAAGTTCAAAAGCTTCTAGAAAAAAAGAGTCATCCAAGAGATCCCCACAGACCAGATAGAATCCAGAAGTGACTCAAGGATATTTTTAGTGCCAAAGAAAACAGGGGACTAGAGACCAATTTTAGATCTCAGCATCTTAAACAAATCCATTCAAAAGGCCCTTGTGGCCATTAGCCTAGTAAACACCTATGAACCAAGTTCTAAATGGTCATGGCTCAGTCTATTCTTCTGTTTTTAGAAAAGGACAATAGATCTTCATGATGCATACTGTCGTATAAAGATGAACATGCAATCCAAAAGGATCTTTCACTTCTGGCTGAGGGCCAGTCACTACCAGTTCAGGGTTCTGCGTTTTGGTCTCACAACAGCCCTCAGTGTATTTTCCAAATGCATGGTGGTAGTAGCAGCTCACTTGAGACTGCAAGGATTCCGAGTGTTTCCATACTTAGAAGATTGGCCCATCTCCACCCCAAGCAGGCATCAGCTCATTATGGAAAGAGAAAAAGTGATCCAGACATGTGCCCTATTAGGAATAACCATAAACTAAAAAAAAGTCTAATTTAGAACCAAGTCAAAGTCTAGAGTTTATAGGAGCACTGCTCAACACAAAGTCAACTATTGCCTCACTTCCCCTCTCCAGAGTTCAGACAATAAGATCATAAGTGAAAAAGATAGATTGCAGTGCCAGAATCTCAGTCATCATGGTCCTTCAGGGTTTGGGATTGATGGTGGCAGCAATAACATTATTGTCCTTAGCCAGATTTCATATGAGAATTCCTCAGTGGATGCTGGCCTCACAATGGTCAATACTTCATCTTTCTTTATCTCTGATATGAATTGCCAATATATGCAAGAGGAATCTAATGTGGTGGATTCAGTCAGAAGAAGTTTTACAAGGCAATTTATTCATCCCCTTTCAACCCAAGGCCACTGTGACCATGGATGCTTCCCAGCTGGGTTCAGAAAGCGTTGAGTGAAGGAGTTGGTACATGAGTAGTTTTTCCCATTTAATGGTGGGATAGTTGAAATCACCCATTATTAGGGTGTTTGGTTGAACCCTAATATTTTCCATTATATCAAGAAAAGAGGAGTGCAGATCCCGGGGCATGGTACAAGCAACAATTTGGATTGCAGTTTTGCCCAGATTTAGTTGCACTTGGATAACCTCGGATGCATTATGCTGTGCAAATAGCCTGGAGGTGTGGATATCCTTAATGAATATGGACACACCTCCACCTTTGGTGTTCTGGTCCAGGTTAGATGGCCGAAAAGTATGGTATGATTTATAGCCTGGTAATGCAGGGGTTCTCTCTAGAGCCTTGAACCAGGTCTCAGTCACTGCACAGATATCGATGTTCTCCATTTTAAGGAGTGCCTCGAGTGAATACATTTTGAGATTTAGACGTCTAGCGTTGAGTAGCATTACCCTCAGTTTTTGCTTGCCTGTTCCTGTTATGGTGAATTTGTCATTTGAACCTTGCCTAAAAAAGGCACTATAGGGGTGGCAAAACCCTTAGCAAGTATCCACAATCCCAGCGGCGACAGGTGCAGGCCATCTCTGGCAAAGCATCATGGTCTGTTAACCATGCCATCCCAGGCAGACAGATACTGGATCCCCTTAGCATGACACCAGAAGCTTAGCCAATTGTTGAAGTCAATAATTTTGTCCTTGTACTGCGGTATCATTTTGGGCAATGGCAGGATGCTACTCAGGGCTTGGATCATACCTACCTGGGCTACAAGATCGGAGAGTTCTTCCATGTCTCTTTACATGTAATCTAGGGAGGTTCATCTCAGGTCTTTCACACCAACATGGATGATGACAGAGTCATATTTGTACTTGTTGTGGAGGGACCTGAGTGTATAGGTTATGTGGTGGATCCTGGCAACCGACAGGTAGCTGACAGTAACCTTCTCCTTGTTTAGCCTGGTGAGTGGGACATCAGTGTGCCTGACTATAGAGTCACCTATGACTAGTGTGTTGGGTACGTTGTTTTGCCTTATAGGCTGTGGTTTATTGGCACACTGAGTCTGTGGGCTATGTGCCATTTGGGTTGTGTTGGAGGTGGAGGTTGCTTGCCTTTCTGCTTTGGAGGTCTCTGTTGCTTGAACAGATTATTATTGAGAGCCTCCATGAATTTTTTTTGTTTCTATGTGTGGATTTTGGTGGTGTAGGTTTAGTGGGACTATGTGATGAGTGTGGTGTGGTGCAAGTGTTTACCTTCTCCTCCTGACTGTCAAGCTCAGTCTTGGTTGGATAGAGCTATAACTCCAGTTTGGCTAGATAAGTGCATCTCTTACAGGTTGTAGTGTTGGGTGGCAGGAGGAGAGGGTTGTCTGTGTACATGAGGCAATTGTTACATTGCCCCAAGATGCCCAGATTAATCAGATAGGCAGGAGAGAACACTGGGAGATGACCCTTGGACATGCCTGAATAAAAAGCTACTTTCCTCTAGACAAGTGAGGAAAGTGAGTTTAAGAGCTGTTTTTCTCTAAGCAAGTGAGGAAAGTAAGTACAAAAACTGTTTTCCTCTAGGTAAAAGGAAGGTTGAGTGCTGTAGTAATTTGTAGCTTATTTAGTGCATTCTTCTCACAAATATATGTATTAATAATCCTACAAAGACACACATTAAAGGATACCTCCACCCAAAAGTCAAGTTCTTTTTCTAAGTGTTTTTCCTTCCCTGTAATTCAAGACTATACAGATACAGAAAAACATAATTTAATAATTATGTTTGCCTTTCTTTCCTGCATCTGTCTCATCTATTACATCACAACAGCTACCAAGAGTGGCACAGTAATTAAGTTAGGTCACTTATTCCAACAGCAGAGCCATTAAGAAAACAATGACATTTAAATGTGTCTTATCAGCTACAGATTGCCAGCATCACACTTCAGATAAATAGCGTAGCCTAGAGTCTGAACAAAGTCAGGGCTTTCAAGCTTAGTTTTCAGATGCAAATGTCTTTCCCTGTAATAAAACTCAGTGCCACAAAAAAGAAAGTAAATATGTTAATCTAACTTCTTGCTTTCTGTTAGTATATGATTTTGCATTTTTTTCTACACTGTAATTTCTGCAAAAGTGTATGTTTCTTCTGGAGTTGGGGAAAGAAGATTAACATCAAAGATTTTAATTTTAGCTACAATATTTAAAACTGAATGCAACACCAACCTCAGCCCAGGTAACGCGTATTAATTACAGGGGTCAGATTTCTCACACTTGAACACCGAACTACAGTTGTTACTTTTAAAAATAAAGCTGAATTAATTGTTCTTTTCAAGCCTGTCAAACATTTCTTTAAAATGCTGAAAAAGAGATGTCCACTAATGAAAAACAAAGGAAGCAAAGTAATTAAAAATGCAGATTAATGCTGACAGTGAAAAGTAAGCAGTTGCAGCAATGTTGTCAACTGATGAGAGAGAAAACTGCAGTAAATCTTTCTGTCCCTCTAACATGACATAAGTAAGGTGAAGTGATTGGCTGTAAAAGAAAATAATGTTAGCCATGACATCCACCTTCAGATCATTTTGGGGTATAATAAATTAGAAAATAGCACTAACCATTTATTTTGATACAGAGGCATTAGCAATGCAGAAAAGTTCACGACTTGCTGAAAATAATATATGGGTTTTTTCAGTTTTTGGGTGTGGTTCTCCTTTAATGACTGCATAAACTGAGCAAATGGCTGCAGGTCCTTTTCACTGACAGACCCTGCCCAAACAAGTAGCTACATCCACTTTCTTGACTGTGTACTCTTCAGATATCAGGTTGTGATAAAACAATGGTTAAATTAATGTATTTTTGTCACACACAAATAGTAGATATGATTTGTATTCCATCAACCAAATAGACCTGCAAAGCCAGAATTACAACAGCAAGCAGCAGGACCAATCATTTCCTCCAGAGACAGACCTCCATACCTACTGCCCACGCACAGTATCTGGTTTGACCCTGTCAGAGTAAAAAAGCAATGGTTATTGGTTGCATTAATATATTTTTGTTTCACAGAAACAGTGGATACAGCTTTTATTCCAGCTTACTTCACTCATTTACCCATTAGTCCTCCGAAAGCAGCACTATAACAAACAGGAATGTCAATCATTTCATCCACAGACTGCATCCACACCATTGCCTACCCAAAGTATCTAGTTTGACCCTTCCACAATAAAAAAAATGGTTACATTAATTTATTCTTTTTTCACAGAAACAGTGGTCAGTTATAGCTTGCATTCAAGCTTACATCACTCAATTATACATTAGATTTTTTTTCAAACCAGAATTACAATGGCAAAACAGCAGAGCCAATTATTTCTTCCACAGAGAAGTCCCATATCCACTGGCCACACACATTATCTGGTTTAAACTGGCCTGGATTAACATAAATGGTTACATTAATGCATTTTTGTTTCACAAAAACAGATTAGAAGATGCTAGAAATGAGGAAAGAGTCCAACTGGGCACTCCTAGACTCGGAGAAAGCATACGACAAGGTGACAAGAAATCTGATTTGGGCAGTCTTGCAATGGTTTAGAAACATAGTAGAATTATTGCAAGCTATGTATAAGGACCCAATGGCAAAAGTATGAACTGTGTTTGGCCTCAGAGATGTGTTCCCGATGGGGTGTGTTAGGGATCAGCTCTGCGCTCAGTACTGTTGAAACTGATGATGAACTACATTAGCAAACAGGTCAGAGGAGACAGATCAGCAAAGTTTCTGTAGGCAGATGATGTGGCATTACCAGCAGATTCTAAACAACAGCTTCAGCAAACAATAAGGAAATGGAATGTTACACTGAAAGCACATGGAATGTACTGAGTACAGAAAATACAACTGAAATAGCAGCAAATGGAGGGAATCAGAAGAAGCTGAGACTTGAGATAGAAGAGAAAATAGTGGAACACGTTAATAGCTTCAGAAAATAGTGGAACATCAATTTAACAGCTTAAGAAGGCAAGGGGGGTTGTTGCTGAGAAGGGAAACCTGAATGATGAGATCAAAGCTAGAATCAGAGGGACTGAAGCCAACTGGCAAAAAGTGTCAGGGATAGTATTTAACAGAAAAATGTCAAAGAAGCTGAAAAGTAAGGTGTACAATACAGTTGTGTTACCAGTACTCCTGTATGGTATGGGTGATGGAGATGAAATACCTGAGACAGGTAGTAGAATGCATCCTGTGGGACAGATGGAGACATGACATAATAGCAGAGCCAAAATAGCTCTAATTGCAAAGAAGATTAAAAAGAACAAACTACAGTGGTTCAAGCATGTATTCAGCTAAGAAGAAAAGAAGCTGGTGAAAACGATTTGGGACAGACAGGGCAAAGACAAGAGGAAACAAGAGCATCCAGAAAAGAGATGGACAAATTGTGTGAGAGAAAACCTGTGACACTCAAGCATAGCTGTAGAAGAAAGTAGGAGACTGGAACTGAATCAACAGAGATGGTGACAGTTGACCTGACGCCCCTCTCAACTGTACAGATTCTTGCAGAATGTCCAGATTTTTCCTCATAGTTTTGTTCTATTTCTCATAAAATTGTGGTTTTCTGGCAAATCATTGAGGGTTGAAGTCAGAAAATAAAGCCTGACATTTGAGTTTCAGACTTCATACCCTTCATAAAATTCATGCTAATGCAAAACCCATTCAACTTTCTAAGTTTGTAAGGGCAATATTTAAAAGGTTTCCCTATTTTTGGGCCTTTGCCCCCCCCCAGCCATTATTTATGACTTTGTCCAGATTTCTTGCTCTAAGAGGTTGAGAGGTATACCGCTTACTCATGTAGAAAACTGCAAATAAAGGGGATTGATGATTATGATGAAAACTGGTAGTCACAACTTGTATCCAACATGCTTCATTCATTTATATATTAGTCCTCCAAAAAAGACTTACAACAGCAAACAGATGGAACAGTCATTTCCTCCAAAGACAAGCCTCATACCCATTGTCTGCCCAAAGTATCTAGTTTGATCCTGCCAGGACAAAAAAAATAATAGTTTCATTAATGTATTTTTGTTTCGGAAAAGCAGTAGTCATAGCTTGCATTCTTGTTTACTTTACTCAATTACTCAATAGTGCTTCAAAACCAATATTGCAATAGTAAACAGCAGGGTCAGTCATTTTATTCAGAGGCAGGCCCCATACACACTGCCCACACACATTATCTGGTTTCATGCTGCCAGGATAAAACATATTAATGGTTCCATCAATGCATTTTTTTACAGACAAGCACAGGTCAAAGCTAGTATTCCAGCTTACTTGACCAGAATAATACACATTAGTCCTGCAAAGTCAGGAAACAAATATTATTCACTTTAGAATGCTGCTCCTGACAGCATCAAAAACATCTACAGGTTTAAATCAGACAATTTAAGGGTTAAAGTGCACTAGGCCCATTGTCTGCCTGATAGGGCCATGAGTGTGAATAGCTTTAACAATACCCAATGCAAGAAGTTGCCCAAACATATGTTCCGGTGTGTGTTAAGTACAAGCTCATTCCCTGCCTCACAGTCAGCAATTAAATAATTGATAACTCATCCATTGTGGAGCTGAAGTGTTGCTAGCATTTGCTTTTAGGTAAAAGGATAGGAGAAAAGAAAATACAAGGAGAAAAGCAAAAAAAAATCAGTACAGTCTCAACCATGGATACTTTTCTTGTGTTTATCATTGAAAATTGCTCTATATTCCACTCATGTTTAGTGATAAAAATAAATCCAAGTACTAATGATGGAATTAGCTCAGAAAGACAATATGTTTGCCTCAAATTTAAGCCATTATCAACAGGACTTTCCCCAAAATGCTCATAGATCGTGAGCCATAAAAAAATTTCTTTTTTTCTTCCTTGAGAATAGAGTTTCTAGCAAATGTATATAATGTTCTGTAATATTTTTTGTTTGAATGTTGATTGAAATGTTATGTAATAATCTGCTATTACTTTTTGTACATGCACTTATATGTTAACCATTTTATGTTTATCTTTTTGTTAATCTTTTCAAGTGGAACTTATCTCCCCAGGCCTCTGCTGAAAATGGACATGTACCCAGTTAGACTAGCCCGGTCAACAAATGTAAAATAAATAAATAAAATAAAAAACAAGTGAAAGCTTATACTTCTTGCCCTCAATCCCTTACCTGCACCATGCCTTACTCTCATAAACAGCAGAAGTTCGACTAAGCATGTAGCTTATGCACAGTCCTAAGTGCGTACATTTCATTGTACTACATAAATCACCCCTTTGCTCACAGTGCATTTAAGGATATGTAGTCTGCTCCACCACTGAGGGTGATGCCTACATGAGAGAGCAAGACTATACATCCCAAAACACATTGCTCTGCAGTCAATTTTGAACATGGATTCAGATCTGGAAACCAGTATCCCTAAGAAAGACCATGATGGTGCCCTTCTATTTTGTAAAATGTATGCAGCTGCATGCCATTTAGCCAGAATTTGTCTGATATCAGCAGGACCATTTTAATATTCTCATTAAGCATTGTTGATAAACTTGTCAAATAGCTTTACCAATATATTTACAGGTAGGTGGTGTTCTTATCGCCAGTTATTCTGGTGCTGCCTTGACTTCCAATACAAGCTTCATTTGAGATAGGACAAGAGACGTTCCTAAATACTTTCAATGAACTCAGCACATGTGTCAGGTTACAGTGAGGGTTAAAGATCCAAATTATACCACTATTTGCAAACCACATGAAGGGGAATGATGTATCATCTGGGAAAATGATAGCAGGCTTTGTTTTTCTTTGATGAATATAAGCAGCCAACATGTTAATAGCTAAGAAAAAGACTTTAACAGCAGTGGGCAACCTTTATGGATGTTTTTTTTAAATTGGAAAGGCCACAGGAAAAAAAAGCTGATGTCAGTTTTAACATAGCAGATGAGTACATTACCTTACAGTTAACCAGAAATGTCCATTGAAGCCTATATAGTTTTAAGGAATTACAAAGAAAATCCCATTCCAATGAGTCAAACACTCTGGGAAGATCTAGCCAAAAGGCACCTAACAAAGCAGAACTGTACCTAGGCCTCTAGATCTGGGACTCATTGTCTACCTTTCACAAAACCTTGATGATTGTGAGGGATAAAAAAGCAATAAAACATCAAGTTGCCTAGACAAAATCTTAGCATAAATTTTTTATTCCATTTGGGAGAATGGTTATAGATCTGTAGTCAACTAGGGGAGTTGTGTCTTGCTCCTTCTTAGGCATTAGCATAATGGAAGGTTGCCCTAAATGAAAAGGGAAATATACCAAGTCTCTCACTTTGTACAAATAGCCTATATAAAACAATGGACAACTCATGAATGTTTTGAAAGTAAAATTCTGCTGGAAGCCCTTTGGGACCAACCATTTTCACTTTGTACAAGCTTCTAAAAGATTCCCTAATTTTGTCAAGAGTAATGCTATCATGGGCTTGGACAGCTGAGGCAGGCTGATATCTTTAAAAAAGAAGGCCTGCCAATTGATTCAATAAATATATTTTCTTGAAATATTCCTGGAAGGGTGTTAACCTTGATTTGGTTAATGGTGTAGATATTGGCCTGCAGATGGCCATAAGGGAAGACTCTAAGTATGGCATGGATAGATCGCAAAAAAGCATGGGGCAGTATCCCACATTTATGGGTAAAGGAATGCTTACAGATGTATAAGACACACCCTACATTAATCAATTATATTACAGTGACCATGAAACAGTGGCAAACCACTTTGCAGCTAAGCCGTTTTAAAGGACAAATTATTATCCTAAGGATAAACATTCGGGGGGGGGATATTCAAGGGTGACTCTTTGTCACCTCTGCTCTTTGGTCTTGCCCTTAACCCATTAAGCTGTCTACTTAACAGATTAGGTCAAGGTTACAATTTGGCTCCCAGAAAACAACAAAGTGTAAAGATTTCTCACCTTTCTGTGGATGATTTAAAACTGCATAGTTCATCAGATGAGAAGATGAAAACACAAATACAAGTGGTCAAAACTTTCTCTGATGATCGAAGAATGTCATTTGGTCTTGATAAATGTGCAAAAGCAACATATAAAGCAAGAAAACTGCAGCACCAAGAAAATATCTGTCTGGGACAGGAATGTGATATACAGGAACCTGAGCAGGAGGGAGTGCAAAAATATTTGGGAAATGATGAAGGATCAACAATAAAACATGATCAAATGCAAATAAAACTCAGTAAGGAAGATTTTAGAAGACCAAAACTAATGCTGAAATCTGCCCTGGCATCTAGAAACAAAGTTTAAGCTATAAACCAATTTGTCTTCCTGTTTTAACTTACAGTTTTGGGGTGATTCACTGGCCCCAAAAGGTATTGGATCTGTTCATCAGGAAAGCAAGTAAAATGCTTCACTCTTATCAAGTGATATAAAAAAATATCAGTGTATGCCAAGATTATATATTCCTCGTTCTGAAGGAGGTATGAGCCTGTTCAAAACTGATTGCATAGATATGGAATCATAGGACTGCATACATATCTGCTGACCTCACCATGTTCAAACATTGTGAAAGTTTTAAAACATGAGGAGATCAAATCTAAGATTACTTCATTGCTTAGTTTAGCAGAAGCATATCAATGTCAAACAGGAATGGAAATCATACTAGAAGTAGACAAAAACCAGGCAGCAGCTGAATGTGCCAAAAAAGTAAAGAAAGAATATAAAGAGGAGGATCAGATGAGAAGGCAAGAACTGTGGAAAAGGTATAACTATACCTGCAAGTACAGAAAAGTCCTGGAACAACCTTATGTTGATCAGGATCTGATGCAGGAACAGGAAAGGTGAATTTAAACTGAAAGATGAAAAGTTATTATTGGCGACCCTGGATAGTGGACTATGTATATGTTGGCTTACAAAGTCCATTGAATATGTGGTAGAATCAGACAAATGCATATTCTGTAAACCAGAAATGGAAACAGTTGCACATCTTGTTGCTGGGTGTGATACATTAATGGCAGAGGGCCTGTATACTGAAAGCCATAATAATGTCACAAGACTGTTGCACTGGGGATTGTGCAAGCATTACAATATTGAAGTGGTTCAGAAGCACCGGAAACATGAGCCACAAAGCATTATAGAGAATGATGATGTTTTATCACATGGGACCATTAATTACCAACAGTTCAAAAATGATCGGAGAAAACCAGATATAGTAGTCCATAAAAAGAAGACAAAAGTAGCACTGATCATTGAAATTGTTATACCCAGTGACTACAGTGTATTATACACAGAGAAAAACAAAATCATAAAATACCAGGATTTGCAGGCAGAATTGAGGGCAATGTGGGAGAAGGATACCCAGACAGTTGCAGTAGTAGTAGGAGCAATGGGTCTCATAAAAAAAATGTACAGTCGTACTTAGATATGCTACTGATACATGTAACTCCATATGAACCACAGATGGAGTCAGTTCTGGGTACATTGTAGGTGCTACAAAGAGCACTTCTGGCTAACATCAAAGATTGATACAATTCTAATTTCATGAACTTTAATCATACTTTGACTTAGGAATGGGGTCCATTCCCATCATGGTATTAGAAACCCAAAAAACTTGGAGAAATTAAATGGGAGAGAATGACCAAGTTCCTTCTTGTATAGTACAGTCATCCTAGAAAGACAAAATAGGGGCTTCTCTAATGAGTTGCAGGTGCAATTACCTTTCAATAACAATGTATCAAATCTGCAAGGTCTTTACTAATCCAGTTATCCATAATACCAAACTTTGCCTAAACCATAGAATTATCCAAGAGAGAGCCAGATTTAGGCTTAGTCCAATTTGTTTAGTTTATCCTTGCCACACTCATGAAGAAATAGTCAAAAGAACCTGACTCCAGGGCAATAAAAGAAAAACCTTTTACCTCTAGATGGATGGACCTCCAACAGTCAGTGAGCTTACAATCTTAGATAAAATCCCATGCAACCCTAAACACTTTGACTGCCTTTTTTTTTACATGAACTGCCTATGTGGGTATCTAAAACTACCAATCATCAGCACAGAGTTCCTTCGGCTTAACTAAATTTATTTATTTTATTTGACATTTGTTTACCAGGAAAGTTCAACTGGTAAATAAGTGCACCCTTATTTAACTGAGGCCCAGGGATAAAAGCTCCACAATCAACCAGAAGTTAAAAACTATTTTAGTGTGAGACAAAATTCAGATCCTTTAAACAGCATAGCTTAATACAGAACAGAAAAAGAGATATGTGACATGTATATATACAAAATTACTTAATGTGGAGAGGAGAATGATATAAATTTCATATTGTATATAAGTTGCATGATCATATAATTCATTACATCATTTGGAGTAAATAAAGTGAAACAATGCATATAAGGCAAATACATATTTGGAGGGGATGACTGGCGAAAGGGTTGGCCAATCAATGTTATCATTACTGGGAATGATGTCTTCATTGGTGATTGTCTCTGATAAGCAAGGCAGCATTTCCTCAAAAATGGAAATTTTGTTTCCTGGGGGTTGTAAATCACTATAAAGTATATGCATCTGGGGGCATTTGGTTTTAACAATGAGATAAGAATTCCATCATTATCAAATGCTGGGATACTGTGTGAGAAGGGGGTTCTAGTAAAAGTTTTAGGGTAGCATAATGCTATACCTCCTGTTTTCTTACGTGTTCTATCTAACCTGATAATATTTTAGCCTGAGGTAATATTTCAGCATCTTTTATGTCTGGTTTTAGCCACATCTCAATCGCAGCTGGAATATCTGGGTTGTGATAAGTTATCCAGGGATGGAAGCCACTGGTTTTCTTACATGTACTTCTAAGTTTTAAAGTGACTGTACTGAGAGTTGTGGAAAAAGCTTTGTGGTTTAGGAATTAGTTGGGCTAGGGTTGGGGAAATGTCAATGGACTGATAAATGAAGGAGAAGGAAGGTGCATTTAATTTATTTTTTATTTATTTAACATTTGTTTTACCAGGATAAATCCGACTGGACAGCAGGTGTCCATTTTCAGGTGAGTCCTGGGGAGAAAAGCTCCAAGAAGTTACAATGTGAATACATAGGCTATTAAAGAGTGGCAGTTGAGTGCAATAATAGTAGTTGGATAACAAGTGGTAGAATGCTAACATATAAAGCCAAAAAATAGTTAAATGTAAAACAATCTCATAGTACAGTCAGAAGATGATCTATCTTACAGTACTAGTACAGTATGTGTACATAAGGTACTCAGAAGTAGGTACATATTTACAGTTTTACAAAATATACAATGCACATAGGTGACAGTGTAAAGTGAGCATCAGAGGCTTCAGCGGGTAACCTGCCTAGAGTGGGATGAGGATTCAGGGATGGCCTTTGCAGTCGCAATATACCCAAGCAGAGCTCCACGTGGTCCTGCAGAGGGGTCCTGGCAACAGAGAACTGAAAGAAGCGACCACTTTCCAGATTTAAGTATCCTCTCTGGCTTTCATTTAACTAGATATAACTGTTTTTGTGTCTATCTGCTGATTTCTGAAGTATCTGCACTTAAAAGTAGCATTTTAGTCGACTCTGGTCGATTAATACTGTTTTTTTGTTAATTTAACTGCTGAGGCTGCCCACTAAAGTGTGCTAGCCTGTGTAAATCGATTTTACTGTTTGCTTAATTGCATTTCTGTGTGCTTTCCTGAAAAACAAAAACAAAAAAAATACTCCTTGTTTTCCCGCCTTTGCTCGACTAGTTAAGACCAGTATACAGGCTTTGCTGTATTCTGGGCTGTGTGTAGTTCCTGTGTTGGCCATTGCCTTACTTGGATAGAAGGAAGTTTCTGAGCTCACCAGTGGGAGTGGGGAGCCTTGAGCAGCCTATCTGTCCCTGGGGAAGTGACCTCAGCACTTGAGCTGTAAATCATTGGTTGCATTGGACCATTTCTAGCTCTTTTCAAGTTCCCTGTATAAAAATCCGCCTCAGGGCATTTTTTCTGGCTATATACCCAAGCAGAGCTCCACGTGGTCCTGCAGAGGGGTCCTGGCAACAGAGAACTGAAAGAAGCGACCACTTTCCAGATTTAAGTATTTTTGGCTTTTTATCTGCATTTTCCTCTCTGGCTTTCATTTAACTAGATATAACTGTTTTTGTGTCTATCTGCTGATTTCTGAAGTATCTGCACTTAAAAGTAGCATTTTGGTCGACTCTGGTCGATTAATACTGTTTTTGTTAATTTAACTGCTGAGGCTGCCCACTAAAGTGTGCTAGCCTGTGTAAATCGATTTTACTGTTTGCTTAATTGCATTTGTGTGCTTTCCTGAAAAAACAAAAAACAAAAAAAAATACTCCTTGTTTTCCCGCCTTTGCTCGACTAGTTAAGACCAGTATACAGGCTTTGCTGTATTCTGGGCTGTGTGTAGTTCCTGTGTTGGCAATTGCCTTACTTGGATAGAAGGAAGTTTCTGAGCTCACCAGTGGGAGTGGGGAGCTTTGAGCAGCCTATCTGTCCCTGGGGGAAGTGACCTCAGCACTTGAGCTGTAAATCATTGGTTGCTTTGGACCATTTCTAGCTCTTTTCAAGTTCCCTGTATAAACATCCGCCTCAGGGCGTTTTTTTCTGGCTATATACCCAAGCAGAGCTCCACGTGGTCCTGCAGAGGGGTCCTGGCAACAGAGAACTGAAAGAAGCGACCACTTTCCAGATTTAAGTATTTTTGGCTTTTTTATCTGCATTGTCCTCTCTGGCTTTCATTTAACTAGATATAACTGTTTTTGTGTCTATCTGCTGATTTCTGAAGTATCTGCACTTAAAAGTAGCATTTTGGTCGACTCTGGTCGATTAATACTGTTTTTTTGTTAATTTAACTGCTGAGGCTGCCCACTAAAGTGTGCTAGCCTGTGTAAATCGATTTTACTGTTTGCTTAATTGCATTTCTGTGTGCTTTCCTGAAAAAACAAAAAACAAAAAAAAATACTCCTTTTCCCGCCTTTGCTCGACTAGTTAAGACCAGTATACAGGCTTTGCTGTATTCTGGGCTGTGTGTAGTTCCTGTGTTGGCCATTGCCTTATTTGGATAGAAGGAAGTTTCTGAGCTCACCAGTGGGAGTGGGGAGCCTTGAGCAGCCTATCTGTCCCTGGGGGAAGTGACCTCAGCACTTGAGCTGTAAATCATTGGTTGCTTTGGACCATTTCTAGCTCTTTTCAAGTTCCCTGTATAAAAATCCGCCTCAGGGCGTTTTTGCGCGGTTGGGCACATAGCACAGCAGCGGTTATACAGGTTTAAACTATTTCTGGCTCCGCCAAGTCTGCTCTTCAATTTTTCCCTTAGAAGCTCTACTCAGTCTATTTAGCTGTATATATTAGCACTTGTTTTCGGAACTTCTATCCTTAGCAAGCACTCATAATAAAATAAGCACTCTTACCCTAAAGTAAGCACTACAGGCATCCACTACCCCCTGTGAATACCCACTTCCCTTAAAGGCACAGCACTCCTTATAATATTCTAGTATGTCGAGTGGTAGACCACTAGCATCCTCTCTTGTTCAGCTGGTTAATCTGGGAATCTTAAGACAATGTTACAATTGTCTCATGTACACAGACAACCCTCTCCTCCTTCCTACTAACACATATACTTGTGAGAGATGCAACTATATAGCCAGACTGGAGGCTGAACTCTCTCAACTCAGGACTGGCAAGACCAGACAGGAGGAGATGGTACCCACACCCAAAGCAAAACCGGTCACACATAAAACCACCACTACTACAAACCAAACACATAAGAACACAAAGACATACTCGGAGGCTCTTATAAAAAACTTACCAAAACAACAGAGGCCTCCAAAGCAGACACCCAGAAATACACCCCCACAAAACGCAACACCTACAACACATACCTCAAGCAACAGGTGTGTCACACAATCACAGCCCCTAAGGCAAAACACTATGCCAGAGACATTAGTAATAGGTGACTCTATAGTCAGACACACCGACGCTCCACTTACCAGGCTGAATAAGGACAGGGTAACGGTGAGCTGCCTATCGAGCAAGGATCTGCCACATTACACACGCACTCAGGTCACTCCAAAGCAAGTACAAGTATGATTCAGTCATTGTCCATGCGGGTGTGAATGACCTGAGACGCACCTCCCTGGACTACATGAAAAGAGACATTGAGGAGCTCTCCGATTATGTAGCCCAGACTGGTATGACCCTGACCCTGAGCAGCATCCTGCCTTCACCAAGAATGATGCCTCAGTACAAAGACAAAATGATCAGTTTTAACAATTGGCTTAATCACTGGTGTCATTCTAGGGGGATCCAATGTCTGTCAGCCTGGGATGACATGCTGGACAAGCCACGTTTCGCAAGGGATGGCTTGCACCTGTCATCACTGGGCTTCTGGATACTGGCCAAGGCTCTTGCCACCCCCATAGTGCCTTTTTTAGGCAATGCTCAAAGGACAAATCAACCTCCATACAAAACAAAAATGGAAAAAAATTAAGGGTAATGCTGCTCAACGCCAGAAGTCTAAATCTCAAGATGCAGGCACTCGAAGCACTTCTCAGTATGGAGAACATCGATGTCTGTGCAGTAACTGAAACCTGGTTCAAGGCTCCTGAGAGCACTCCAGCGCTACCAGGCTATACCTCATATCATGCGTTTCAGCCCCAAGTTCCAGGCCGAACCACAAAGGGAAGAGGAGTGTCCATTTTCATAAAGGACACCTACACCTCTCGATTGGTGGCTACCCATGAAGCATCAGAAACCATACAAGTTTTACTCACCATAGGCAAAACTGCCATACAACTGGTCGCATGTTATAGAACACCCTCCCAATCCCAGGAATCCCATCAAGCATTCCTGAAAACACTGGAGGATATGAATGTCACACCAAACACCATCATATTGGGTGACTTCAACTACCCCAACATAGACTGGGCCCACTATTCTAGCCCTAACACCCTAGCCCAAAGATTCCTGGAATTCATTAACTCAAATGCTATGGAGCAACTGGTCACTTCTCCTACGAGGAGAGATAATATACTTGACCTGATTATCACAAACATGGGGTCCAAATGCTCCGCACCAGATATAAACCTCTCACTAGTAAGATCTGATCATAAACTGATCACGTTGGATGTACATATCCCACCCCCACCCCAGAACAAAAGACTACAGTGAAAAACTTTTCAAAAGCTGACTTTGCGCTCCTTAAGTCAGAAATGATATCCTTTAAGCCTACTGGGTTAATGGAAACCACATCCCAAAATGCTGAATCCTTCACAAAAGCCTTCTACGGACATCTCCAAGAATGCATGGATCAAGCAATCCCAACTAAAACCAAGACCCTCTCCACCAAGGGAAAATGCCCGGTTTGGTGGACCCGGCTATAAACAAACTGTACAACAAAAGAAGGAAGCTACTGCAGGACAAAGCCAAATCCCACAAGGGAAAGGCTTCCCTGATCAGCACAAGTAAAAACTACGTTCTCTCATAAAACATCTAAAGCAAACTTTGAGAAAAAGATTGCCAAGGATACCAAAGACAATCACAAGGCCTTCTTCAATTATGTCAGAACCTTGGGAGGAAATTCTCAGATATGCTCTGAGTTAGTACACAACGACAAAAAATTCACTGACCCTACCGACATTGCCAATATTCTGGCAGATAGGTTCAGTGCAAATTTCTTCCCTCCCTCACCCCCTAAAGATGAAGTAATTATCCCTGCTGAATGTAACCTACCTGTCATCACAGACATACAGGTGAAATCAGCACTCAACAAGGCAAAAACACAGCATCTATGGGACCCGATGGTATCCCGGTTGCGTGTTACGTGAACTTCAAGATGAACTAAACCCGCCCCTAAGAACGCTATTCAATCTTAGCCTCACTACAGGATATGTACCTGAACACTGGCGCACAGCAACAGTGGTCCCACTCCACAAAGGGGGAAATTCTACTGACCCTGGTAACTACCGCCCCATAAGTTTGACCAGCCTGGTCTGCAAGGCTATGGAAAGAATCATCATGGCACTCATAAATGGCGACATTGGGGATCTGCAGACCCTTGATCCCACCCAGTTCGGTTTTGTAAAAGGCAGATCCTGCCTCTTAAACCTGGTTGACTTCTTTGAGACAGTCACTAGTGCCATCGACGAGGGCAAGGCTGTCCACACTGCCTACTTGGACTTGGCTAAAGCCTTTGACACGATACCACACTCTGGCATCATTGACAAGCTCAGCAGCCTAAATGTAAATCCATATGTCACAAGATGGGTAGCAAACTGGCTAAAAAACAGAACCCATAAGGTCAAAATTGCTGGAGCCATGTCAGACTCAAAACCAGTCACGAGTGGTGTCCCACAGGGCTCAGTCTTGGGTCCACTCTTATTCGGCATTTACTTCTCAGATGTGAAAGCAAATATGGGAGGATTATGGCTGACAAAGTTTGCAGATGACTGCAAACTGGGTGCCATAGTTGATTCACCTGCTGACACACACATCCTACAGAAAGGTCTCACTGAAACGGACAACTGGTGCCGGAATCATGGCCTCAAACTTAACGCCAAAAATGTATAGTCATCCCTTTGGGAAAAACAAAGTACCCACAAATTATCACGTAGACAATAACCCACTGAATACGGAAGAAGTAATCAGAGACCTGGGGACTCAAGTCGATAGTGACCTCTCCTTTGACAACCATGTTGCCAAAGTGGTCAGAAAGACATTCTACCTTGCCCATCTCATCATGAAGGGATTCTCATCCAGATCAAAGGAGGTCATTGTACCTCTATATTCCTCCCTTGTCAGGCCCATGATTGAATATAATGCTCCATTTGGGATGTATCTCACCCGGCACATGCAACAACTGGAAAGACCCCAGAAGTACCTCACCAAGAGGATCATAGGTCTCAAACATGTGCCTTATCCAGCTAGATTTAAGAAACTCCAGCTCTATTCAGTAGCATACCGCCTGCTCAGAGGTGATTTGTGCCTAACATATAGGGCCATGTCCAACCAAGAACTGATGGACATGCTCCATCTCAAAAATCCAAATCCACCAGAACCACGCGAGCTAAAGATTTCAACCTCTGCACAAATATGAATAGGACATGCTGGAGGGATAGATTCATAACACAGAGGTTACCCATACTCTGGAACAAAATCCCAGTTCATGTGAGACAGAGCCCTTCATTGGCACTGTTCAAGAAAAATCTCGATGCATGGATGGGAGATCGCAAGTTTACCCCGGGAGTCACCTCAGTGTCACTACTAGACAGAGGTATAGTTTACTAAATAATGGGGTCCCACATGTGTCACTACTAGAGAGGCGCAACTATATAATACGGGGTGGCGTAAGCCACATCACTGTTGGCTAGGCTTATAAATGCCCCCGGGCAGATAGCCTAGTACACTACTATGAAACTATGAAACTATAAGAGGGTTAGAATAAAGGTGTGATTTAAGGAGGTCATTAAATGTGGTTTAAGATTTCTATTTAAAATAGAAGGTATACTCAACATGGGTAATAGCTTTAATTTTGTGTAAGGATAGCATCTGTTAAATATTTTAGGTTTGAAATAGTAGATGGAACCAGTGAGAAATAAGCTGGGGAAGATGCTAGAAAAGCTGCTAAGAAGAAAATATCTTACTGTGGAGGAAGTTACAGCTGTGACATATTTTTTAAAAATTAATGTTGATGGATATGTTATTTAAGAGAGCATGAAGGGGAATGTGGTGAGCAAGAGGAGAATAACATGGTTGGAATAGTGAGAAATGTTTGGTATATTTGAGTTAGGAAGGAGTTAGAATAAATATACAGGGTTAAGAATGTTATAGAAAGGGGGAGAGATTTAATGATTTACGAGTTGTGGTGCACAGGTGGGTGGGTTTATTGTGGAAGTAGTGAAGTGTAACTGGAAGTTTATCTGACTGGTTAATAGACTATGGGTGTGAATAGGTTAAGATGTACTGGATGGTGTAAAGGTAAGTGTAGTTGGTATGGATGGCTGGGTGGTAATTGAGGGTAGGGTAGGGGAGCTGAGTGAAGCCCAAGCGAAGCAGAGGCTGAACAGAGCGGGTTAACCTGCACTGATGTAGCCTGGAAGAAAAACAATCTAGTAAATCTATTATTTCACAAAAGGGTCTAGAAAAGGTGAACAGACACTGTATAGCTTATAAGAGGTGCTGACCTGGGAAAAATATGAATAAGTATTTTAAAGTTAAACTCGGTTAATAGTGATTGCACTTGTAAGTTTTAATTGAAATAAATAAGGAAAAGAAGTATAGACTAAAAGTTATAACCTACACCTTGCAAATTAATCATGATTTATGCAAATTCTTATTATTTACTTAGTGTGCTATGATGTTTATCATGATTATCTATTTCTTTAACTGGGACTATATTAGTTTGGAGATTATGGTGGGGTGGGTTTTTTTCTATCTGCATGTACACTGAGTCCTTTAAGTAACTATTTCGGAAGGAGTTGTGCTGGGTCTTGCATGATAAAATCATTGCTTACCATGCCTTTCAAAAAATTATTAAAAAGAATATAATTGCATATATAGAATATGGTGATTTTGAAGATAACCTCACTGTGATCCCCTTCCCCAGAAATGGTGGGGCCCAAGAGGATTGTTATATACAAAGAGTGCATGGGGGTAGGTTGTATCCTCCATAACTCCCATGTCAGATTTGTCAAAATCCTTTGGAAAATGGAAGAGTCAGCTCAAACCACTGTTTGAAGTGAGTGACCTACTATTCACAGTTATGCACAATTTTGTTCTATTATATTTATTCAGTCCTTGATATTTATTTTCTAAGGTAATATGAATGCAAGTTTATATTTCACAAAATGTGTGAAAAAATAGTTTTAAGTTATTTATCAAGATATGCTATCCAAATCAGTTGTTATTCTAGGATTAATAGTCTCTGCAAGCCAAAGACATAATAGGGTATTCAGAGAAAATGTCACTGTAGTACTACTATTGCGTTGCTGGTGAGTTATATTTGTTCTATGGTGATGATAATGAGTCAGAAACAAGAGAGTGTTGCATTGAGCAAAAGCTCAGTAGCAACCCATTTGTTCATCTCTAAATACAATGCTTACTGCAGTTTGCACAACTGCTCTATTTTATCAGTGATGGTATCTACAGTTTCACACATACATACACGTAGACATCCACAGAACCCATGCAGTCTCAGTGTCCTACTCATGTCACTAGACACACACACACACACACACACACACACACACACACACACACACACACACACACACACACACACACACAGAAACACACACAAACACCCACACACACACACATACACACTCACACAAACACACACACACACTCACACACACATGCATACACAGACAGACACACACTCACACCCACACACCCACACACACAGGCACAGCCACCCAGTACTTACCTACTGCAATGCAAACACCCCCACTCCTATCATACACAGCAATGGCATCCATTTCCCAATTCTTTACAAAGTAGCATAGTAGACCTTGTCCTTATTTGCCTGAACAAAACAGTGCATTTCTTTCTACAGATTCAAATACCAGATGTTTTGAAGAGGGACCCACAATGGCTTTTAAGAACCCCCTAACCTACTAAATACCAAGCAGAACATGCAAGGTAGGTCACATATAATTTTATTCATGCTTAGTATTTCAGTGTTGTTAGACCTGCTAGGATTAAGCAGCTAATTCCTACTAACTTTATTCACCATCTTAAAGGGACAAAGACTTTTTTTTACTGATTAACTGTCTGTAATTCACAAAGGTATCATTTATAATGTGTGTGCATGCAGTTTCTACAACTCTCACTTATGGCAAATGTGTGACCTGTAAGTAAGGTTTTCAAAGGATGAATAACTACATCTAGTGCATAATGCAGGATATGCACTAAAACATTGGTTCATGACTCCTGTGAGAAAACTATACAACCCCACTGAGAAAGGCTACAACACTGTGCATATCCTAGACCATATATTTGGCCTGCTCATGTCATGGTTCTGCTATCTGAATACATTTGGAGGTGCCCTGCAATATGATCCCCACCACCTCTGCCAAAATACTGACCTTCTGTGCCATCTTACTTAATATTCACCATATAAACCAGTTACAGTATGATGCAGTAGGAGAGGGGCAGCAATTCCAGCACTACAGGCAGGGGCAGGTGACACAGGTGAGGGGTGAGATAGGAACCAGCAGCTGGGGACAATAATGGCAGACAGATGTGTACATAATGTGCCATGGCACATTATGTAAGAGGCAGTGAATTGTGCATATACTCACCATTTAATTAAATTAAGAGCTAAGCAGATTGGAACAGTAACATTGATGCAATCAACCAAACCAGGCTCTGTTACCCATGAAATAGTTGGCTACTGTGAGAATCAAACATAGACGATGCCCAGGACAGGATGTTGTCAGCAGTAGAAACAAAAATGTGTTCTAAGATGGTCTCAGAAGGTAAAGGTGAACAAAGAACCTGCAATGAAGAGATAATATAGTATATAAACAAAAGTAAAAATTAAGTACAAATCAATGATAACTATACAGAAAGGTCATAACAATGGCTGATGTATGCAGTAAATAGAGATATCAGCTATGATGCATTTAATCACAATGCACTTATTTCTTTCCAATGAATTTCATTGCAACCCTGTACATCAAGCATAAACAGACCCATCTCATACAACCACACAAGGGATAAGGCAATGTCAGCATCATCTGCACGGGTAGATGATCAAGATATCTATCTACACAACTTTATGACTACAGTATGAAAGCAAATAAATTAAAACACAAATTACAAACTGCAGTCCTACAGCACAAAGAAAACATTTTTTTGCCAAAAACCTGCATTGTCTGCTAACTGTGTGTATCAGACATAAGCAGGCCAAGCCAGACACCCCAGCAGGGTTCAGGGCAATCTCAGCATCATATCTGCATAAGAGTCTGAGCAAGCTGTACTGTACAACCACCACTACCTCCTACTACTAATACTGTTATTACTACTAGTAATACCAGTACTTACGTTAAACAGACTAAACAAAGGTCAAAATTATTAAGTATCCTAATGAAAACATGACCTTTGACTAAACAAGAATTAACTGGCCAAGCTATGCAACCTAAATCCCAGATTGCGCAATGGGCAGGGAATAATCATCATTTGCACAGTGTGTGTGTGAGTGTGCGTGTGTGTGTGTGTGTGTGTGTGTGTGTGTGTATACATATGTGTGGGTGTGGAGAAGGTTACAGGAGGGCAAGTCTGACATAGAAGAACTATGTGAGAGTGTGAGAGTTGAGTTTATAGCTAGTGTGTACTCTCAGGGTCAGTATTTCCATATGTAATTACGTTTAATGTGAAATGTGTCTATGTGATGTGCCATGGTCAACATAAGGTGAACAGGTTGTGTGTCTGCAGGGACATAAATACACCCTGACATCCTCAACAGGTATGAGCCATGCATGGTAGGGGATGAAGGTCATTGTGAACACCCCTAACCACAGGAAGTACCTCTGCCAGAAGTTGCACTGCTTGTTCCATGGCCTTGTCTTGAAGTCAGAATGCTACCTGAATGTAAATGATACCTGCTGGAGCAGCTGTCATCATGACTATGTCCATCACTATGACCAACTGGATGACCATATCTGAGTGTGGACACATCCAATACTGATGTAGCAGTGGAAGTAGTACTACTGCAGGAGCAAGCTCTGGCATGGCCATATCAGCTGACATCTAATGATGTACTGGCAGACTGCCCCCATAGATGCTGCTCCTCCCACAGCAGATAATCCAGAACAGACATTGCATGATCCAAAGTGCCATTCATCCTGTCCAAGATGTCACACACTCAGTTCATGCAGTCTCCTATATCAGAATGCACACCATGCAGTAGTCTATCTCTTTTGAGGCCCTGGTGGAACTTACCTGTTCCTTCACATTTGCCTTGCACAAATATTGGATGGTATATACTGACACAAAAACGTCAGGGGTGAGTGACAAGCACAATTTCTCTGACCACCTGTACTGATACCCCTTTGTGGTACTTGCAACGCCTAGGGGAGATTCCTCCAACTCTGCAGCTGGGGTAACCACACTACTCTGATCAACCATATCTCCATCAGCCTCTCCAGTCCCAGATGGGTCTGTGTCATGGGTACATGTAGGCATAATGACTGTATCCATACTGTCATGAGGGGATGTGTGAGGCACAATCCATGTGTCAGACCTGCCATCTGCAACCCCAGACTGAGCTGGCTTATCATGGCCATTATCATCAGAGGCTACCATTCCTCCAACAGCAGGAAGGAGGAGATCCACAGACAATGCCTCTCCTGTAAATACACCAGGAAAAACAGAACAATAAAAGAAAGAGAAACATAATTAAAACTGTAACACCTATGCCTCAATAAATCAACTGCATATACAACTGCAAATATTCTAAAGAGTATTACATATAACTAATACTAAGAAGGTATGCCCATACCATGAGCAGGTGGTTGTTGTACCTCAATGTCAGGTGTTCCTTGACACACAAATGTCAGTTAGTAGAGGTATTATAAGCATACTACTTAATAGAAATTGTAAAGGTGGATGTAATTCATATATTAGAATGGCATACCTGGGATATCAATACAGGAAATTATCTTTTTCTCCTCCATCTCTTCCCCTGATCCAGCACCACACTGTGAAACTCTTCTAAGGTGTTTGGATCCCTTACAGTTGACAGGAACTCCTGTTTCAGTGAGTGGTGGTTCGCTATATGGCCCAACTCAGTAATCCTTCACTCTAGTGCCACAGCCTTTGCTTTGTCAGTAACCTCTTTAGTTATGTCAGTGATTCTGCGGCCGGCCATTAGGTAGTCATGTCGCTAGCCAGCCATAGCATTAACATCATCAACCAGCTGCCATCAGACACTGTCACAGAAGGGTTTGTAGGTAGGAAATATATCTAGGAGCTGTGCCCTATGGAAACAGAGGATCTGTATTATGATCTCATTCTCAGCATCTGAGAAGGGGGTTTCTGTGAGGATGACTTTTTAGTTTTGGATTTTGGAGCCCTATCCCTCTTGTGACAGAAGAAAAAACTTTTTAGATTAGACAAAAACAGCACATCGGCAGATAGTGCATGCTATTATACTCATGGGGGGTAATACATATTACTATACAGAAATCAATTATCATTGTAGAAACAGTCTAAAATATCAGTTCAAGCTTTGTAGTATCCCCATACCCCAGCATGATAGCACATATTTTAAGACCCGGCATTACAAATTGTTAGACCTGGGTTCAAAATCTAATTTGGCCACAACTGGGCAGTAGCAGTATCTTTGAGGAAGAAAGGCCTGGCAATCTACTTCTGTAATATGACACAAGAACCCTATAGGGTATGCCATAGAGTCACTATGAGTTGATTTCAACTCAAGGGTAAACACATGCTTGCTTTTAATATCGCCATTTGCATTAACCCCCAAAAGATAACAGTTATAACTACAGAAGAGAACAAATTTATTTCATGTGCATGCAAGAATATATACAGTTACTAAGCAGATAAACAATCCTATGCAGAGACAGTTGGTTAATGTAGCAAACCCCCACATATCTTACAATTCAGACACATTTCTGAATATCTAAGGATGTTAGAATAACACAACAGAGAACTTTTAACACATGCATGTTTGCTGTGTTGTCAACCCCCATAAAATACAAGTAAGGAATAAATGCAATATAATAAGGTTATTTCAAAAATACTACTAAGTTACATTGCACTCATTGCAAATAATTTCATGAAGGTGCCATCTACTGGAAAGTAGAGATCTGGACTCTCCATATTTTGCTTGTATTGGTCCACAGAGATGAGAAGTAACACACCCTTTTATAGGTTCATAGGTGTGTACTAGGCCAGCGGCTCTGGAGCCTTTAAAAGCCTAGCCCATAGAAGTGCCCTGGCATCATGCCACCATTAGTTCTCAGTGCCTGTATCAATTAGACCCACTGGAGTGATCCCCCGGGGTGAATTTTATATTATAGCTTCACAGGTGTGTACTATATGAATAACTCAAATTTTTTTTTATGATGTCATCCTTTGTACGACAATGATCTGTAGGGAATGACAGTTCACACCCAATGACTCAAAGTTTAATTTGGCACATGCAAAGACTTGGCTACCAGTCACACAAATGAGGCGGGCGGCAGTGCCCCATTCTCAGCAGTTTGGACATTACATGTGGTGTGACTTCCTGAATGGCTCAGGGAGTTAATGAAGTATGTCCTGACCAACTGCAGAAGTGGTGTATGGTTTGAAATCACATTAAGGATAGCTTACTTTAATGTGACTTAATGCATCTTGTAATTTTTGTAATACATGTGCTCTTGGTTTTCTTTCCTTTAAACTGAACTACTCATACAACATATAATGTTAATGTGGCAATGCAGTTGTGTACTATGGCTGCTAAACATTATAATGTAACTTTTCTCACCCACAATGCTTACATCACTAATAGAGTAATAACACACTTCTGGGTGCACGCTGTGGAATAAAAAGTACATGTGCAATACTATGAAGAAATAAAAGTTACAGGATAATGACTTGGCGAATTATGAAGAACACAGCAACACAGTTTTCAAAACAAATTTGAAGACTGTTTCAGTGGTATATATTTATAATGATCAAGTGTAAATCATCCTGGAATATGTCTGGGAAAACATCACTTCCTGTACATCTTGAATGTCTGTTTCCTCAATATTTGCTATCCCATAAATAAATAATATTGTTATTTAAAACAATAGCACATCACACACATGGTTATAATTTGTATTGCTTCTTATTCTTTTTGTGATAGTTGGCAAGGGGCATTGTCACTATTCAGGAATGACTGTAGACAACTGACACTTCACATATTATGGCAAAAACTGCCCATGCAAATAACCTGGGCTTCAGTATGAGTCAGCTAGCATTGAAGATGTTATAAAACTGAACACAATCAGAAATATTTCTACAGAAAAAATATATTTGCCTTGGGTTATTACTCCAGTAAAAGAATATTGCGTAATGCAACAGTTACAGGGTTGTTAGAATTAGATATATGTTTAAACATGTACATATCTGCATTCCTCAGCTTAGTCCCTAGGAATATCAGTTCCCCTGTATTGTTAAAAGTTAATGCACAAATTTCAGACCTTAATGATCCTGTTGGTAATGATTTCAATTCTAAGCTGGTATCACTTACCATTTATACATTTTTATGTGACACCAAGGCACTGTGTACTACTACAACAAAATGTATTTAAGGACAACACAGAATAACAACAATATCTTGATGTCATATTTGTGTGTCACTGTTCACATTATGAATGTTATAAACCATCCCAAAATACATGCCCAGAGGTGGCCTTATATAATTTGAAAGCATTTGCTTATGTTTCTGTGGACCATTTGTGTGTGTATGTATATATATATATATATATATATATATATATACACTGATCTGCACACATGGGCAAGTCTTATTGCCATGTTTCTCACCTAAACTTGACATTAAAGAAATACTATGTGCTTCTGTCATGTAAATGCAGTTGCCTAGCTTGTCCATTGTTGCACACAGGCTGTTGCATGCAAGATCTGATTTGGACACCAATTACATAACATTTTTCCTGAAGTCTCTGAAAAGACAATGCAAGCAGAGGTTAGGGTAGTACTCTATTTAGAGCACATTCAGGAGGAGTCAAAGATTTTCATTAAACATTTCAACTGAAAGCTTCTGCAGAATGAGTATATTGGATCACAAGGCTGAAGCTTAGAAGGGCTTAGCCAAGGCTGTCACCTATGCAAATGGTATCCCACTCATGCCATCACCATTGCAGAGACTTATAAAGGAGAAAACAGGAACTCCTTAGCTGATGAGAGGAATATTATAGGGCCCATAACACACCTCAGTTGTGAAACTATATTGTTCCATAGCCAGGCAATATTTACTATGACTTGGTAAAACAAGCAAGTATTCACTGCTTTTCTTTTTTTTCCTAGTAGGTGTAGCTTCTGCACAGATTGAAGGAAAAGGGAGCTGCATCTGTAGAGACTGTAATGTCTCAGAGAGACATAGGGTAAGTATGGAGCTATGACTGAATGCCATTGTATAATAACAAATGTACAAATAAGCTATCAGTTCTCTGGAGATCAATCCATAACTGTATGACAAGGGGATATATTATTCTGCATACCCTATATATGAAAATTATACATACCTGTATGAATAGCTCATGCAACATTGTATTACTGAATGGCTAAATAATCATTGATTTCTGCTGCAACACAATTACCAGCATAGTGAGCTAGACCGGCCACAGTGGCTGAAACTACAGCCCCTACACAGGTGGTTGCATTGCTGCTACCACTGGCAGCACAGGAAACCAGCACTTCTGGGCAACCAGCATTGTGTACACATTTTCTAACAGTTTTCTTTATTATACCATTTCACCTTGTGAAATAGTAGATTGATATGTTACTTCCACAACCGAAGCACTACCTCCACCATTTGTGTCAAGCAGCCCTGCCCCAGGAACTGATTCAATGGTACCCACCTGGAGTAGTGCCATTGAAGGTGGCAATTATGTCATCCAACAAATGTTGACATGGCTGGTGGAGGAGGTCATGAAGATGGGCCTCAGTGCATCATCAGCCAGATGCAAAGTATCCTGGAGTAAATTGCTTGATTGTTGCACCATCTGATACTGTCCCAGGTGTCTGAGACAGGGTAATGTGGTAAAAGTACTGATGGTAAGGATTAGATTCACACTCTATTCACACTAGATGGGGATGTACCTCCAAAGTCACATACTTAACCCCAGTCATGTTATCCCACATCATCTTGTGTCCAGTATTATCCTTGTCTGTCTTGTATGTCCTGTATTTCTACATCTGCTACCTAACCTACCCTACATATCTATTCATCTTATTCCTAAATACATTCTCTAAAATCCAGCTCTCTCAAAAAAAAAAAAAAAAAAGAAAAGAAAAGAACACGGTCATCTATCCCATACAAAAATGTTGCATACATAGCTCTGAACTTTGCACGTGTGTGCATGACACACTTGATTTGGTCCAATTGGTCATGGAAAATTATTAAGTTGTTATCACTAATACTTAATGATGTGACTATCCACATTTATCACATTTTTTGTAGAAATACAGTGTTACCTTGTGAAGAAGTGGATATCTAAGATGTTTTCCCACTGCTGTCCTGCACATTCCTTAATTATACTTCCAGGGTCCTAGATGTTGTTTGTTGCCCATTTTCACCACTGTCCTATTAACCCATTTCTTACCTTTAACTCATTCACTCCAATGGAGCTCAGGAAGTTTGCAGTGTAACTTTCAATGGGCGGAGCCTATGCCTTTTGACAGAATCAAATTAAGTCATCACATTTCAAACAGATGTTCATATCTCTGGAACCATAGCAATTATGAAAGAAGTATAAATGGCAAACTCTTCACCACAAACTATTTTTACATTGGTAGTATTTGTTAGGGTCTAGGTCTTAAAATGAATTTTATAAATCACAGTTGTTTGTCTTTTTGGCTTTTCCCGGTTAGGGGTCACCACAGCGGAACTCCGGTCCACTAATGATTGGCAGTAGATTTTTTATGGTGCCGAGTT
The DNA here is from genome assembly GCF_019279795.1 of Protopterus annectens. Lineage (NCBI taxonomy): Eukaryota > Metazoa > Chordata > Ceratodontiformes > Protopteridae > Protopterus > Protopterus annectens. The sequence continues at coordinate 1,639,695,164 of NC_056726.1, read as the reverse complement.
GCCAGCCCGACACCCATTCACGCATGTCTTTTGGAGGCCACTCGACCATGGGGAGGACATGCAGACTCCATACAGAAGGCACTCCAGCCATGAATCGAACAGGAGAACCTCTTGCTGTAAGGCAACAACGCTACCGCTGTACTACCGTGGCTTCTTATAAATCATAGTAAACACAGGAAACACAGTAACTATTACATTTGTAATATTTTATAAACAACTTATAATATCTCTGCAACCACTCAAGTTACACAGATACTGTCAGCAACATTTTATTCATCTAGCTGAAAGCTTTCATATGAGACTAAGAAGTACTGTCTGTTTTGCTTGGTTTTTGAGATATTTACCTGCACTAGACAGACATCAAACATTAATGCAGTTGAGATTGCCATTGTGTAAGCTTTAAGATGACATTTTTTACAACCTTGGTTATGGTTTTAGAATTATTGGTGAAAATATGAGCAAGCAATATTTGATGCCTAGAGGCATCAGTAGGAGTTAACTGCAGATGCACTTGCAGGTGCCACTTGGATGTAATGAGTTAATCTAGTAAAATAGATTCAAACACCACACACATGGCCAGAAATGGCCCAGAGACAAAAATCTCTATTTCTGTGCTCAGCATTTTCACAAAGTTTTTCATCAAGCAGCACCACAACCGATACTTATGTCAAAGTAATTGTCTCTTCCTCTCCTATGGAAAAAATTATCAGTTTTTGCCTTCAGCCATGTTAATATAGTGCTCATCATTTTACCATTCCTAGCCATGCTCCATGGCAGTATTTATATCATTATGAGCAGACTGCCGTTATTATATGTGTAACAGGCTTGAGGGTTTAATGTTCTCCAGATGGGATTTATCACTTATCACTACTGTTATGAAGTCCCATCCACACTTTGTCCCTTCCTTCTTACGTTTATTATGGTCCCTTCAACAGTGTGATTTCTTCTGGCTGAAATGTGACTTCTTCTGTGTTGTGCTCAAATGATGCATAGGTCTACAGAATGTTGAATAAGACTGGCAGATCTTCAAAACCAGCATTGTGTACAAATTTTCTACCTTGTAAAGTAATAGATTGATATGTTACTCTCACACCACCATCTTTCTTATTCCTTATTTACTTTGTCAGTATCTTACCCTCTGCTGGCTCCCTATTTTCAACGCTGTTTGAAAACACCAATTCAATGTTTTAATCATGTCAAAAAGTTGACACACACAACACATATATAGCCAAAAATAGGTTAGAATCAGAAATGTCTATGTCTGCCCTCATCATTTCCATGATGCTTGGTACTGAGCAGTGAAGCCCACTGCTAATTCCTATCCCATGTTAAAAAATAATAGTAAAAAATTAGGCATATGTTAATACGTTGGCATCAGTCACTCAAATGAGATTGGCAGTAATGTGCTTCAGTAAGTGATTGTGATAGTGAATGTGACAGACTGAAAGCACTGTCAGTGACCTTTATTGTTTATATATGACTTATTGGCTTATTATATCCCATATATGAGAAGTCCATTGTAATGCAGTCTATCTATTTCTGTACATAAATAAGTGTGACCTTGTCTTGCTTTACCCTTCCAGATGTGATCCATTGAATGTACTCTCTTGAGGCACTCCTAAAAATGGAGAACATCGATATCTGTGCAGTAACTGAGACCTGGTTCAAGGCTCCAGAGAGCACCCCTGCAATACCAGGCTACAACTCTTACCACACTTTTCGGCCACCAAACCAGGACCAAAACACTAAAGGTGGAGGAGTGTCCATATTCACCAAGGATATTCACACCACCAGGCTAGTTGCCCAACACAATGTGTCTGAAATTCTCCAGGTGCAACCAACACTAGGTAAGACTGCAATCCAAATTTTAGCTTACTACAGATCCCCCATCATGCCCCAGGATTCTCAGTACACCTTTCTAAACATACTGGAAAATATTAAGATACAACCAAACACCCTAATACTGGGTGATTTCAACTACCCTGCCATTAACTGAGAAAACTACTCATATACCAACACCTTTACTCAACAGTTCTTGGAATTCATAAATTCCAACGCCCTTGATCAACTAATCCATAGTCCCACCAGGGACTCTAATATCCTAGACCTGGTTATTACCAACATGGGAAATCGATGCTCCATACCTATGGTCACCCCCCTCGTTGGTCAGGTCTGACCATAAGCTAATCACCCTTAACATCCACATCCCACCCCCACCCTCCAGGAAGGAAACCGCCATAAAAAACTTCTCCAAAGCCAACTTCATTCTCAGGTCAGAAGTAACAAACTTCATGACACACATGCAGATGGGAACTGAAAGTTTGACTGCTGAATCCTACACTAAGGCACTGTACGAAAACATCCACTCATGTATGAATCATGCCATCCCAAATAGAACCAAGATGCTCTCCTCCAAAAAAAGGAAGCCAGTCTGGTGCTCCCCTGCCATAAACAAACTTTACAATAAAAGGAAGAAACTGTTGCAGAAAACAGGAAAATCCCAGGATGCAAAAAACTCCCTTACCAGCCTCAGTAAAAAGCTGAGATCCCTCATAAAATCCTCCAAAGTTAGTTATGAAAATAAACTTGCCAATGATTCCAAAGAGAACCACAAGGCATTCTATAACTATGTCAAGAATCTAAATGGCAATGCTCAGATCTGCTCTGATCTACAACAGAATGGCATTAAATGTACTGATCCCCAGAATATTGCCAATATCCTGGCAGATCAATTCAGTGCCAACTTCACCCCCATCTCATTCCCAAAACAGCCCATCTCAATACCGGAAGATTGCCAAATTTTGGTAATAATGGCTACATGGGTAAAAAATGCACTCTCCAAAGCTAAGAATACAGCATCCATGGGACCAGATGACATCCTGGGATGTGTATTACATGAACTACAAAATGAACTGGCACCTCACCTAAGTGTCATGTTTAATCATAGCCTCACCTCAGGCTTTGTGCCCACTGAGTGGTGCACAGCTATAGTTTCCCACTCCACAAGCGGGGATCCACCTTGGATCCCGGGAGCTACCGCCCCATCAGTCTGACGAGCCTGATCTGCAAGGCCATAGAATGTATTATCATGTAACTTATAAACAAAAACATCGGCAACCTTCAAACACTGGACCCCACCCAGTTTGAGTTCGTGAAGGGCCAATCTTGTCTCCTGAACCTGATTGATTTCTTTGAATCAGTCTCCAGAGCCATGCACGAGGATAAGTCAGTCCACACAGACTATCTGGACCTCGTCAAGGCCTTTGATACCATCCCCCACTCTGGAATCATAGATAGACTTACTAAGCTGGGCATTAATCCCCATGCCACTCGATGGGTTGCCAACTGGCTTGCTGACAGAACCCACACTGTAAAAGTAGATGACTCCAAATCCAGCTCCAGACATGTGACAAGTGGAGTACCACAGGGTTCAGTCCTGGGACCGCTCTTGTTTGGCATCTACTTCTCTGAAGTACAGGCCAACACTAAGGGACTCTGGCTAACAAAGTTCACAGATGACTGCAAACTGGGAGCCATTATTGAATCCTCAAATGATGTGGATACGCTACAAAAGGGCCTTACAGAAACAGATGCTTGGTGCCAGAGCCATGGGCTCAAGCTCAATGCCAAGAGATGTATAGTTATCCCCTGTGGGAAAAAACATGCACCCATGAATTATCACATAGGTGGCAGTACACTAAACACCAAAAGTGTGATAAGAGACTTAGGGACACAGGTGGACAATGGTCTCACCTTCGATAACCACATCGCCACAACAGTCAGGAAATTCCTCTATGTGGCACACCTCATCACTAAGGGCTTTTCATCCAGAAAAAAGGAGGTCATTGTCCCACTGTACTCATCCCTCATTAGACCCATTATAGAATACAATGTCCCATTTGGTGTGTACCTCTCAAGACATCTGCAACAACTGGAAAGGCTGCAGAAATACCTGACTAAAAGAATCACAGGCCTAAAACAGATAACCTATGCTGACCGCCTTAAAAAACTGCAGCTATACTCTGTCGCATATCGTCTTCTCAGAGGTGATCTCTGCTTAACATATAAGGCCATGTCAAACCCAGAGCTGTTGGACATGCTACACTTAAAGAAATCCCAATCCCTCAGAGCCACACGCTCCAGGGATCTAAACCTTGTCATCACAATAAACAAAACATGCTGGAGGTATAGGTTCCTGACCCAGAGACTCCCCAGATTCTGGAATAGACTGCCCATACATGTCAAGCAGAGCGCCTCTTTGGTCCTATTCAAAAGGAACCTTGATGATTGAATGGGAGAAAGGAAATTCACCCCGGGGATCACATGAGTCACCCTGCTAGACAGGGGTCCAGGGAAGTAAATAGTGTGGGAAGAAATAGCCAGGGAATTGTTATGGCTAGGCTTGTATAGGCCCTAGGGCCGATAGCCTAGTACCAACCTATAAACCTATGAAATGGTAGAATTACAAGCATATTTGCAGAGTAGCATTATTAATGTAGTGTATAGGTTTTGTTGTATGCTTTGTAATTACATTGTACACTGTGCACACATCACAGAGACTTGTCAATGTTGCACACATAAGCACAATATATGAATGCAATGATCTGGAAATGAACACAAAGGATTGCATGGGTGACACTTCCCTTGCGGATATCTATTACTATCACCCATCACATAATTGTTCAATGCACCTTAATGTGATACAACTGTGTATATATATATATATATATATATATATATATATATATATATATATATATATATATATCATTCCCTAACACAATTAATGTGAATTATGTGATGTATGGCTTATTGTTACACTATGTTGTGATCAACATATTTTAACACCTTTATTGAATATCTCTTGTGACATAGGCACACTGCATTTATATAAAAGTAATCAGACCACATTAATAAGTTCATAATTACAGACATTATACATTATACATATATTGTTATATATCAAATAATCTAAGCAACATTACATAAATTGCTCAATCCCTGCCTTCTCTTAAATCTCATTCCTCATCTTTTTTTTAACAAGAAACATTTTTTTAAATTATCACATATGACATAAGCAATCATACATTTATATAAATAAAAACAAACCATATTGACATAACTTTAGCTGCAAACATTATACATTACTCATAATATATCTAATCAGTGTCAGCCAAACTTTACATAGCTCATTCAAATCCTGGCTTCTTTTAAACCTCATTCCTCCTCTGCATGTATTGTTTACACAATTCCCATTTTCTCTATGTCCTTTGTTCCTATCCCTTTCTAATGCTCTCGTTTCCAGTTGTTTTAGCTCTGTTACTGTATTCACTACTTGTAGTACAGTTGGTTTAGACTTTGATTTCCATTTTCCAGTAATTGTTTTTTTTTTTTGGCAGCCACCATAAATAGAATCAGCAAGGCCTTACTATGTCTAGGCAATTATGGCTGTGTATCATAGCTCAAAAATAATTTCCCTAGTTATACCAGTTTGCTCACCCAGTATTTCTGATAGAGTAGTCTGCAGGGAATTTATAAAATCTGCCAACTCATTACACTCCCAGAAAATATTTTCTCAAATACCTCTTTCTTCCCCATCACACCTTCAACATTTGCTATCTACCTGAGGAAGGCGAATTGCCTAGGTACCAGATCGCTGGTTTTGAATAAAGAAGAATAAAAATGCTGGTGGAGTGCTGGTGAAATTGTGTGTTTTTTTTAAATTCTTTGTAGTCAACTTGGGGCATAAAAATACCTATGTAAACACTTTCAAGCAAAGATTGTGAATCTTCTAGACTTTCCTGTATATTTGGGGGACATATATATATATATATATATCTATCTATATATATATATATATATATATATATATATATATATATATATATATATATATATATATATATATATATATATCCTACCATTGTTTCTTTGTAAATTGCTTATCCATTGTCTCTTCCCAATCATTTCTAACCTCCTTTAATTCATTATTATTGCTATCATGCAATGTTTTATATGCTCTACTAATTATTCATTTTTAACAGCAGCTTCTGATCTAGATCCTACTAAAAACACTACCAGTACTGGTCTTTCACTTAGGATCCCCCTACTTCTTTCTCTTTGCCTAAACTCTGATATTTAGCCTTGATAGGGAAGACAATCTCTAGTATGCAGTCCAAATAAATTCTTGGGCGGTTTGAACTCTTCCCTTTCTATTACATTTCCCTTTCTAATTATTGGCTCCCATACCTTGGTTCTTTTGCTAGTTTTCTCGCCCCCTCTTGCCTATTGTCTATATCCCTAATGACAGTTATCCCTATTGGCATAATCTTCTTTTTCAATTCCTGTGTTGGCTTACTTCTTAGAATACTTTCTGTTACTTTATGAATATAATATTCTGTATAGTTATTGTTATTATCCTTAAGGATCTGCATCCAAAATTGCAGTCTCTCCTTGTTTCTTGAGCTTCACCTCCTTGTTATGTCATCATCCCTTTCCACTTTGAGATTTAACTTTCTGTCTGTGCTATGTATAAGAGCTTTAACTGTGTAAGTTTGAAATACCCCTTCAAATCAAGTAATCCCAATCCTCCTTGTTCTATTGGAAGAATCAGCTTATCCCGCTTGATTCTTGCCATCTTACCCTCCTAGATAAAAAGCTTCAGGTCTTTTCTTATTGCTATCCACAATTTCTCCTCTGGTTGATAAAAATATGCCTGACCTGTGTATAAAACTAAAGGGAGTGAAAACATTTCAACTGCTTGTATCTTGCTATCCATATCCATAAAACAGAATTTCCAGTTTCTCAGTTTTTGTATTATCTTTTATTTAGTTTCTTCCCACATATCCCTAGCTGCCAGACCAGAACCATTTTAATTCATACTCCTAAGTACTTCATTTTATCATGTCCCAATACATATGGATATTGTTGAACCAGTTTGTGTGTGGGTACATAGTTTACAGCTATTGCCTTTGTTTTAATTTCATTAATTTTGTATCCTGGAAGACATGGGAGTGTCTCAAAATGTTCCACAACACTGAAATGTCCTTTTCTAGTTTTATCAGATATAAAATAATACCCTCTGCAAATAGAGTCAGCTTTTCTTGACTACCATACCAATTATTTCTTTGAATTTCTGAGTCCCTTATTTTCTTTGCAAATTGTTCTAAATATAATGCAAATAACAAAGGGGAAAGAGGGCACCCCTGCCTGGTTCCTCTGCTCAAAGAGAAATTATCAGAGAGCAACCCACTCACTTTAACATTTGCCTCCAATCCATCATATGACCTCCTAATCAACCTTATAATTTTATCAAGGAATACGAATGCTTCTGTTGCCCTGCTTATAAATTCCAAGCTTACTCGGTCAAATGCTATCTCTGCATCAAGACCCACCAACAACAGTGCTATTTTCTTTTATTCTGCTTCCCTCTGGACCATCATTGTTCTGTTAATGTTGTCAAATGTTTGCCTCCCCTCCACAAAAACTCATTGATCCATATCTATCAATTTTGGCATTACCTTTGCCATTCTTTTAGCCACTGTAGACATAGACACTGTATAATCATGGTTTAGGATTGAAATGGGCCTCTGTGTAGCTGGATCTGATGGGTCTTTACCCTCTTTAGGTATTACAGCCACCACCACTTTCTTTCAGGATGTTACTGCTTCCCCTCCTCTTAAATACTATTAAACAAAACTTTCCAGATCTTTATCAGTTTTTCCTTCTATTTTCCAAACTTCCACAGGAATAACTTCACTCCTAGGGACTTTCCTGTAGATTGGTTATACATCACCATTTTTATCTCATCTCCTCCTATCCTAACTGTTAATAATTCAGACTCATCCATCTCTAACCTTGGCATATTTAATTCTTCCATAAGCATTTCCAATTTGTACCTTTTCTTGATTTCTGTATATGCAGATTTTATATTGATGTTTGTCAGACCACATTGCTCATTCCCCAAATATATGTCATGTAAACTACAACTATATGCTGTCTTGCCCTTAGTTTCATAGGTGTATACCAGGCTAATGACAACAGCAGCCTTTTTAATCCTAGCTGTGCATCCCAGGTGAAAAGTGAACCATGTACCTTTTTTCTGTGAGGTAAACATGTTAACAATTATGCCAGTCCCCAAACCACAAGATTATATCATCCCAGATGGGGCTCAAATCCACAATCTTTGGCTTAGGGGGCAAATGCCTTACCCATTAAGCCAATTTTGCCTCAATATAGTATTCATAGATGTATACTACACTAATGACTACATGGGCTGTTTTTTAAGCATAGCAGTGTTGAACTGAGACTAATTCCTTGTACTGTGTTTCTTTTAGGTAAACACCTTAAACATTCTGCCAACCCTTCCATAAAGTATACTATCCCTTATGTAGATTCAAGCCCTGCACTTATTACAATGCCATTAGCATAATCAATTAACATATGGAGCCATTTGTAGTAAAACTTCTCCTGTGGTGTTGGCTGTTAATACACAGTTATTACAATGTGGGCTTATACAGATAGGTGCTCAAATCCAGAAATGTGTATCTAGTATGAGTGTGTCTCAATATAGTGACAGGAAGAAGTGGCTTATCCAGCAAATCTGCTGTGTACATGTCCTTTTTATGGTAATATTTACATAGGGACTGGGATTTTCCAACTCTTCTACTTCCTTTTAGGTAAAAACTATGCATTGCAGCACACTGTTCAGGCACATTGTTCAAAATTGTGATGTCTGACACTTGTAATAAGCCTTCTCCTGTGGTGTCAGGTGATAATACACTGTTGTATAAAACATGGACTTAGATATTTAGTCATTCAAATCCAGCAATGTCTAAGTACTGTGGCTATGTAACACAATGCATAGAGGCAGGAATGGCTTAATCAACATATATAATGAGGATAATTCCATCTAGTAGTAACATTTACATGACTACAGGATTTTTATCTCTCAAACCCACTTTTGCAGAATACATATCCATTCAAAGACAATGCTCAATTCATCCCTTGATGTTAGTACTTGCTTACAACTCTAAAATTACTACCTCTGTCTTATTAGCAGTTAATGCACAGTTATACAGCATATGGACTTGGATGATCAGGTGTTCAAATCTGACAATTTATAAGGACTGTGTGTATGTGTGTAAGATAATATTGGCAGGCAAGACTGTCTTTTCAACAGATGTAATATGGATATTTCAACCTTGTGGTAACACTTACATGGTTACAAGATTTTGATCCTTCAAACCCCCTATTAGCAGAACCATCTGTATTCCAGCACACTGCTGAAGTCTTCCCTTCATGTCTGTGCTTTTGACACCTCTGATATGACACTTTCTGTGGCATCACTGGTTAATGCACAGCTCTGTAGAATATGTACTAAGATGGACAGGTGATTGATTCCAGCAAAGTGTAACTACTGAGTGCACAAGAGAATGCTAATAGGCAGGAAAAGCTTATCTAAGTGATCTGATGTGTACAATTCCACATAGTGGAAACATTTACAATAGGAGAGAGAAAGTCCAAGTTTGCACTGCCTTTTTGTGATAGACATTTTTGCATTCAAACGCAATCACGAAGTTGTCCCTACAAATGTGGGTTTTGTGACAGCTGCAATATGATTTCTCCTGTGGCGTCAGCAGTTAATACATGGTTCCAGAGAATGTGAACTTAAATAAGCAGGTGTTCATATCTGGACATGTGTACATAGTATGAGTGTGTAACAGAACAGTAATAGGCAGAACTGGCTTAATCAATAGATGCAATGTGGGATGTGGATAATTCAACTTAGTGGTAATAGCTGCATGACTACACATTTCTGATTCCTCAAACACTCTTTTGGGCAAAACATAAACATTCAAACACACTGCGTAAATTATCCCTCCTACTGTGTGCTCTGTGACACCTGTGCTGTGGCTACTTTTGTGATATTGATGATTAATACTCAGTTCTGTAGAGTGTGGAGTTAGATAGGCATGGTTTCAAATCTGTCAATATGTAAGCAAACAGTAACATATGTGAAAGTGTAACTCAAGAGATGTGATATGTTGAATTTTATTTCTTGAAAATCTATACCTTTTCAAACACCCTGCTCAAGATATCCAATATTGTGCAACTTGTATTATTTTTAGAGAATCAAGTGGTAATAGACAAAAATTGCTTATCCAACAGATGTTGATGTGTGAAATGAGACATAGTCGTAACACTGTCAGAGGAACTGTGCTTTGATTACCCAGAGGAGGCAGCCCCTATAAACTCAAGCACAATGCTCAGGTTACCCCTTCAACTGTGTTTCTTCTTACAGCTGTTTTATGACTTCTTCTGTGATGTCAACAGCAGCTTAATATGTCTGTAGATTGTTTGTCTTAAATGGGCATGTGTTCATAACCAGCATTTTCTACCTTGCATGAGTGTGTAAAAAAATGAAGGACATTAGTTACATACTGGAATGGCTTACTCAACACATGTGATATCTGATATTTCTTTAGGTTTTTGGATGGGTGGGTGGGTGGTCTTCATTCCCTGATTGCTGTACTTCCTTGTGAGCATGCCCAGTATATTGTGTGTATTTCATTTTCTGTTGTGCAATGCTTAGCACAAAGCAGAATAAATAATCAATGGCAGGGACTAGTTATTGTCATTTCTTGTTTTTTGGTAAAAAAACTACTGAGAATTTGCCAGCAGCAGCATGGATCTGTTGACTGTTATGCAACGGAGGATGGTGACATTATGCAAAGGACACCTACAGTGTTGTAGTTCTAATTAAAATGTTGTACATGAACTCTAGCAGTTTCTACAGTTCACTGACAACATGATGTGCTCTTGTAACTGACTGTGAGGTATGTCAAGTGTTATGATCCAATTATTTGGACTTGCACATTGCTCAGTTCATTAGTTATTTTCTAAAATGTTATCAAAAACCCTTTTGATGTGTACTTTGTCATTAGTGTGTTAACTGTTTATGTGTGATGGCATGAGCTAATACACACGTGCCATTATTTTTACATAGGTACACATACTTTCCATTCATAGCAGATAATAATTTGAAGTGGTGAATGCAGCAGCTCTTCACACACAATAATGAATTAATGCACACGTGTTGTAATCACTTCATCTTGGAGGTAATTTTCATAAGTGGTCTCGCATTCACACTTTTAAATATGTCCATATTCATACACAGACATACATACAGTTAGTAATGAGCTACCTCCACATGACAGTTTCCTTGAAAAAATGTTTATAGTACTACAGGTTTCATAATATGCCCCACATCTCCAATGTGCATGCATCTAACCTGCTATGGTTTACACATCTGTAACAGTTTATGTGTCATATTATCTTATTTTCTGTTCTGCATATCATTTGTGCTTCTCATGCATATCCTTGTTTATTGTAGTCCATAATGATTTGGTTGTGTTCGATGTCTCACTCCCTACCCTTCACATGCAAGTTACTGGCACAACTTTTATTGTATCCACCTTCAGTACCTGTATGAGCAGTATGTACATGTGCTCGATAATTTTTTGCATTGGTCCACCCATTTATGTATTTGCTTTTCAAGTATTCCTGCATTGGGTGTTTGATACATGTCCAATGGGAAGTTCTAAACTTTTATTACTTGCATGTCTTTTCTACAGACCTTGCCTTCTGAACATTTACAAACTGTTTTTCTTTTTTAATGTGAATAACAATGCCAGTGATATTCCACGTCCATTAATTCACTCACTGCAATGTACAAAAGTTTCAACCTTCCTTGTCCTCTTGTTGGCTGACCTCTCGCTGCTTTATGTATTCCTGATTTACCTACCTGCTGTTGTGCCATGCATGCATGCTCACTAGCTACTAGTTCTCAAATTGTTTGTGTACAATCCTTTGTTTACATCATGTGTACACATAGGTCAAGACCTGTTTTGCGTCAATATGGCCACTCCCTTGTGTTTTGGGCTTGGTCAGAGGATACTTGTCATATTGTGCATTTGATTTCTTACCCATTTGATTAGCAATGCTGCTCATTATGCACAGATAGTTGATAGAGTTAGCTGTGGCATGGTATGTGCATGACATTAATTGCTCATCGTGCAAAGATAGATGATAGCTGCAGCATGGCATGTGCATGACATTAATTGCTCACCGTACAGAGATAGCTAATAACTGTAGCATGGCGTGGCCATGACATTAATTGCTCATCATGCGCAGATAGCTGAAAGCTGCAGCATGGCATGTCCATGACATTAATTGCTCATCATGCACAGATAGCTGATAGTGTTAACTGCAGCATGGCATGTGCATGACATTAATTGCTCATCATGCACAGTTAATAATAGTGCTAGCTGCAGCATGGCATGTGCATGACATTAATTGCTCATTATGCACAGATAGTTGATAGTGTTAGCTGCAGCATGGCATGTGCATGACATTAATTGCTCATCATGCACAGATAGCTGATAGTGTTAGCTGCAGCATGGCATGTGCATGACATTAATTGCTCATCATGCACAGATAGCTGATAGTGCTAGCTCATGCACAGATAGCTGATAGTGTTAGCTGCAGCATTGCATGTGCATGACATTAATTGCTCATCATGCACAGCTAGCTGATAGTGTTAACTGCAGCATGGCATGTGCATGACATTAATTGCTCATCATGCACAGATAGCTGATAGTGTTAGCTGCAGCATGGCATGTGCATGACATTAATTGCTCATCATGCACAGATAGCTGATAGTGTTAGCTGCAGCATGGCATGTGCATGACATTAATTGCTCATCATGCACAGATAGCTGATAGTGTTAGCTGCAGCATGGCATGTGCATGACATTAATTGCTCATCATGCACAGATAGCTGATAGTGCTAGCTGTTGCTCATCATGCACAGATAGCTGATAGTGTTAGCTGCAGCATGGCATGTGCATGACATTAATTGCTCATCATGCACAGATAGCTGATAGTGTTAACTGCAGCATGGCATGTGCATGACATTAATTGCTCATCATGCACAGATAGCTGATAGTGTTAGCTGCAGCATGGCATGTGCATGACATTAATTGCTCATCATGCACAGATAGCTGATAGTGTTAGCTGCAGCATGGCATGTGCATGACATTAATTGCTCATCATGCACAGATAGCTGATAGTGTTAGCTGCAGCATGGCATGTGCATGACATTAATTGCTCATCATGCACAGATAGCTGATAGTGTTAGCTGCAGCATGGCATGTGCATGACATTAATTGCTCATCATGCACAGATAGCTGATAGTGTTAACTGCAGCATGGCATGTGCATGACATTAATTGCTCATCATGCACAGATAGCTGATAGTGTTAGCTGCAGCATGGCATGTGCATGACATTAATTGCTCATCATGCACAGATGGCTGATAGTGCTAGCTGCAGCATGGCATGTGCATGACATTAATTGCTCATCATGCACAGATAGCTGATAGTGTTAGCTGCAGCATGGCATGTGCATGACATTAATTGCTCATCATGCACAGATAGCTGATAGTGCTAGCTCATGCACAGATAGCTGATAGTGTTAGCTGCAGCATGGCATGTGCATGACATTAATTGCTCATCATGCACAGATAGCTGATAGTGTTAGCTGCAGCATGGCATGTGCAGACATTAATTGCTCATTATGCACAGATAGCTGATAGTGCTAGCAGCAGCATGGCATGTCAATGACAATAATTGCTCATCATGCACAGACAGCTGATAGTGCTAGCTGCAGCATGGCATGTGCATGACATTAATTGCTCATCATGCACAGATAGCTGATAGTGTTAGCTGCAGCATGGCATGTGCATGACATTAATTGCTCATCATGCACAGATAGCTGATAGTGTTAACTGCAGCATGGCATGTGCATGACATTAATTGCTCATCATGCACAGATAGCTGATAGTGTTAGCTGCAGCATGGCATGTGCATGACATTAATTGCTCATCATGCACAGATAGCTGATAGTGCTAGCTCATGCACAGATAGCTGATAGTGTTAGCTGCAGCATGGCATGTGCATGACATTAATTGCTCATCATGCACAGATAGCTGATAGTGTTAGCTGCAGCGGCATGTGCACATTAATTGCTCATCATGCACAGATAGCTGATAGTGTTAGCTGCAGCATGGCATGTGCATGACATTAATTGCTCATCATGCACAGATAGCTGATAGTGTTAGCTGCAGCATGGCATGTGCATGACATTAATTGCTCATCATGCACAGATAGCTGATAGTGCTAGCTCATGCACAGATAGCTGATAGTGTTAGCTGCAGCATGGCATGTGCATGACATTAATTGCTCATCATGCACAGCTTGCACAGATTGCCGATAGTGTTAGCTGCAGCATGGCATGTGCATGACATTAATTGCTCATCATGCACAGATAGCTGATAGTGTTAGCTGCAGCATGGCATGTGCATGACATTAATTGCTCATCATGCACAGATAGCTGATAGTGCTAGCTGCAGCATGGCATGTGCATGACATTAATTGCTCATCATGCACAGATAGCTGATAGTGTTAGCTGCAGCATGGCATGTGCATGACATTAATTGCTCATCATGCACAGATAGCTGATAGTGTTAGCTGCAGCATGGCATGTGCATGACATTAATTGCTCATCATGCACAGATAGCTGATAGTGTTAGCTGCAGCATGGCATGTGCATGACATTAATTGCTCATCATGCACAGATAGCTGATAGTGCTAGCTCATGCACAGATAGCTGATAGTGTTAGCTGCAGCATGGCATGTGCATGACATTAATTGCTCATCATGCACAGATAGCTGATAGTGTTAGCTGCAGCATGGCATGTGCATGACATTAATTGCTCATCATGCACAGATAGCTGATAGTGTTAGCTGCAGCATGGCATGTGCATGACATTAATTGCTCATCATGCACAGATAGCTGATAGTGTTAGCTGCAGCATGGCATGTGCATGACATTAATTGCTCATCATGCACAGCTAGCTGATAGTGTTAGCTGCAGCATGGCATGTGCATGACATTAATTGCTCATCATGCACAGATAGCTGATAGTGTTAGCTGCAGCATGGCATGTGCATGACATTAATTGCTCATCATGCACAGATAGCTGATAGTGTTAGCTGCAGCATGGCATGTGCATGACATTAATTGCTCATCATGCACAGATAGCTGATAGTGTTAGCTGCAGCATGGCATGTGCATGACATTAATTGCTCATCATGCACAGATAGCTGATAGTGTTAGCTGCAGCATGGCATGTGCATGACATTAATTGCTCATCATGCACAGATAGCTGATAGTGTTAGCTGCAGCATGGCATGTGCATGACATTAATTGCTCATCATGCACAGATAGCTGATAGTGCTAGCTCATGCACAGATAGCTGATAGTGTTAGCTGCAGCATGGCATGTGCATGACATTAATTGCTCATCATGCACAGATAGCTGATAGTGTTAGCTGCAGCATGGCATGTGCATGACATTAATTGCTCATCATGCACAGATAGCTGATAGTGTTAGCTGCAGCATGGCATGTGCATGACATTAATTGCTCATCATGCACAGATAGCTGATAGTGCTAGCTGCAGCATGGCATGTGCATGACATTAATTGCTCATCATGCACAGATAGCTGATAGTGTTAGCTGCAGCATGGCATGTGCATGACATTAATTGCTCATCATGCACAGATAGCTGATAGTGTTAGCTGCAGCATGGCATGTGCATGACATTAATTGCTCATCATGCACAGATAGCTGATAGTGTTAGCTGCAGCATGGCATGTGCATGACATTAATTGCTCATCATGCACAGATAGCTGATAGTGCTAGCTCATGCACAGATAGCTGATAGTGTTAGCTGCAGCATGGCATGTGCATGACATTAATTGCTCATCATGCACATCTTGTATCATGCACAGATAGCTGATAGTGTTAGCTGCAGCATGGCATGTGCATGACATTAATTGCTCATCATGCACAGATAGCTGATAGTGTTAGCTGCAGCATGGCATGTGCATGACATTAATTGCTCATCATGCACAGATAGCTGATAGTGTTAGCTGCAGCATGGCATGTGCATGACATTAATTGCTCATCATGCACAGATAGCTGATAGTGTTAGCTGCAGCATGGCATGTGCATGACATTAATTGCTCATCATGCACAGATAGCTGATAGTGTTAGCTGCAGCATGGCATGTGCATGACATTAATTGCTCATCATGCACAGATAGCTGATATTGTTTTAAAAATTA
>NC_056726.1:1639210704-1639220124 GCF_019279795.1 Protopterus annectens | reverse complement strand
CTATTTAGATGTACATTGAGTTTCGACATTTAAGTTCGGAGTATGTAACGGTTGGAGATGTTGTCTTCGACCATATGACCATTCCCATTTAGCAGCTCTGCATTTATTTTAGGTAATGTGAAAGGCGAAAGAAGCACAGATAGAAATGATAGTTAAGATGTTATGTGAAAAATATAAAAATGTATGGGAAGAAAAAATAGGTAAAAGAATAGAAAAGAAAAAAGGACAGGATAGAAGAAAAATAATATGAGAAATAAGTGAAATTATGCAAGTTAAAAATAGATGAGGCTGATGGAAAATGAAAGAATAGTACAATATGATTTTAGGAAAAATGGTGTTCCCATGGAAGGAATTAAATATGTAAAAGGGGAAATAAAATACAGAAGAAACAGGTTTGAATTTTTTTATGAAGCAGAGGATTTTAGTAAAGAACTTTATTAGACAAGTTACTAGTGAAGAAGAATATGAAATATAAGGTGATGGAATGAAAATATGTTGACTGTAGTGAAGAAGATACAAAAATAAATTGTTTTTTGAATTGCAAAAAGACTGAAGAATTTTGGGAAATGTCTAAAAATGATATGGATAGGAAGGGTTCCAATGTGTAAATATGAATATGATATTGTATGAAAACTATGCTAAAATAAAGAGATATGATACTAAAAATGGGAAAAAGTACTGTTTGTGACAGTATGGGTGATATGGGAAAAGATATGAGAATTTGTTATATGATAAGAAAATAGAAGTTGAAGCTGAAATAAGAAGATGGCTGTGGAATAAAGGGTGGGAGCTAGAGGGTAAATATAAAAACAAAAATAATAAAAGAAACAGAATCATATTTAAGTTATTTTGTGTTGACTGTAAATTGTGTTAAGTATGAATGCAAGAAAAATGACAAAATAAATAACTGGTTTAAGCTTTTTATTATATGGTATAAAATGAGTGTAAATGATAGTAAAGCACGTATTTTTGGTCAATTTGTGACAGTGGATAGTTGTTTCTGATGATGTAAAGAATGTTCAAGATGGAGGAGGAAATGAGACAGTAGACTGATGTTGGAGAGAAGATAAATACTGAATTATCACAAACAATTTTTGGAATAGAAGACATTGTTATTACAGAGTTGTAGTAAGGAAGACTGGATACCCTTGTGTTGATGGAGTTGATAGATGGAGATGAGTCAAATGTTGATGAGCAAGAAAGTTGGAACACTATGGTGGTCATGTACTGAGAGAGGAGGCTCTACAAGATGAAGTGGGGAAAGGAGCTGGATTTTAGAAACATACTGATAGCAGTATGGGGTATGCTTGGTCAGTGGAGTAGCTGGTTTTAGAAGCACTCTCCTGCAACAGGAAACTTAAGAAAATAAGGCTTCTGTGAGAATACTTTTGAAACCTTTTTTCTTACTTGAAAAATATATGACTGAAGTGGTGAAAAGTTCATTGACCCCCAGAGAATGAGTTTCCAGAACATGGGAATGCAGTTAAGGAAGAAATAAAAATATGTAATTCAGAAAATTGGACAGAGGAAGTTGAGTTAAAGACTTGTTTCTGTCTGCTTGTATTAAGGTTCATGAGATCCATGATAAAATAAATGTTAAGAAAGAGAGATGTTAGGCACAGGATGCACATGAGTCAAAAATGAATGCTGCATATTTTAAATGTTATAACTGGAAATTGGAAATAGGGAACAATTTGGTACTGAGGGTCAACCTAAATCATTTTTGTTGGAATACGAGGCATTTGGAACAAGACTGTAATAAAAGAAAATGTGATCAATGTGGTGAAAGGGGACATATCCTAAGAATTGTAGGCCTTAGTTTAGAAAATGCAGTGATTGTAGGCATTCTTGGTCTGACTGAAGGAAAGTATTACAGTGCAAGATAAAAACAGATACGCAGCACTAGGAAGTGATTAAGGAGAAGATGGAACATTTTAGACAGGAGAAGACAGAAAATAATATGATGATTATTTATTTAGAGGGAGGCTATAGAGAAGGAAAAAATGGAAATAATATAGATACAAAGTAAAGAAACAGATGAATTATGAATATTAGCACTAAATGTAAACAGCATTCATAATTATATTAGAAGTGTGGTAGTGACTGCATGTTGTAAAAATAAGTATGGAGGCTATATGTTTGGTAGACATGTGAAGGAAGAAATAAAGGAAGTAATTGAGGCACATATATGATTAGTGGGGATATGTGCTCAGGAATAGGATTTTGTATAAACTGAATCTATGAGGATACTGGATGTGACAGTAGTAGTAGTAGTGCCTGGAAGACTAGCATTGAGTGATATAAGGAAAGGGAAATATGTGCCTAGTAACATCCTATAATCTTATGATCCTATGTAAGGATAGTTTTAGCTTATGTATAATCAAATATTATGATGGAGAGGCATTTGAGACACTTAAAATATTCTATTAAGTATGTGAAATATTATGGTGAGAGATTTTAACAGCAAGTTTGAGAAAGGAGAAGGGACAGTAATACAAGACAATATTGTAATAAGGGAAGTTAGAAAACATGGAAGGTTGAATACAAAAACAGGGAATAACCATAAAAATTGAATGGAATTTTTAAACTGAAATTGATGTAGCATACCCAGAATACATGAAAGAAATAACACTGCAGCACAAATGGTTAAACTTTCATTTCATAGAGTGGTATGAGCTAGGATGACAGAGGAATAATGAATAATAGGAAATGAATACCAAGATTAAAGAGAGATTACAGAAATGGGAGCATAAGATGTTATGGTAATAGAATATTGCAATGAGAAGACATTATGGAAACTAAACAGGCTGGTGGAGTGCTTATAAAGAAAAAATGAAGAAAATATTTTTGAGTATAAAAATGAAGAAAAGGAATAGGAAAGTGCATAATGTTATTTTAAAATACCATGAAAATAAATAGAACAGTGTGCAGAAAGAATATGTGAAATACGGATCTATATCAAAACAGATACAGAGTAGAACAATATATTCTTTAGACAAAGTTTTTGTTTTTAAAGGAAAAACAGCTGATGTCAACATTTTGAAAAATGTGGTAAGAATAGGAATAGGAAGAATAGATGCAATGTTTGACTAAGCAGGAAATATTAGAAATAAATAGAAATGATGGAAATGTTTGTGGGTAGAATGCATTAAAAAGAAGTAGTCCAAAAAGTACGGATGGTAAAAAAATTGAAAATGTTAGGAATTCTCTACAAAAGATTACTATATGAGAAATGCAAAAAAGAGGGAAGAATCAGCACCAGGGAGAGATGGTTTATGTTATGAATATTATGAGGAGATGAATGGAAATATATATAAAACAGTGCGTAAAATAATAAATAAGTGGAAGGAGAAAAGAATAAAGAATGTTGGGATTTGTGGTGGAGTAATTAAGTTTATATGAAAAAGGTGAAATAAAAGAAAAATTTTGAAGAGCAATAACACTGGGAAAATGGATTATAAAATCTTTATGAAAAGAATGTAAATAATGATGAAGAAGGCTTGGATGAAGTTATAGCAGAATGAGTTTTCAGTAAAGATGTAACGGGAATCTTCTAAAAGAAGTAACATATATGATTTTATGAAAAAATAAGAAAGTAATGATAGTGAGGTATAATATGGTATAATATGACTAGGATGCCCATTAACTATGTATCTGTTTTTACTGGTAATAAATGCAATAGTTCATATGTGCATAGAGTATGTGAAATGAAAGGAGAAAAATGGGAGCTGGGAAAAAGAGTTTTAATACTGATGTCTTTGTCATATGCAGATGATTTAGTGATTATGGCTAAAAATAAGACATGAGCAAATGAAGTTGTAGTAAAAGTGAAGGAATTATTAAAGAAAGCTGGATTACCAATAAATAAAACAAAAAGCAAAGGGTTTAATAAATCAAAGAACCTAACCGGAATAAATTACACTTAGGAAGAAGTAAATGCATTTGGAATAATATCTGGACAATATACCAATGTAATAGAAAAGTGCATAATTGTGCTAGAAAAAATGAAACAAAGTGCTTTTACAGTTGGAATGTTTTAATCTACCATTAGCAAAAAGTGTACATGATAAATATATACATATTAGGAAAATTTGCATATGGGGTGTACATGTTTCCTACAAAAATTAAGAGATGTTAGAAATATATATATATGTATATATATATATATATATATATATATATATATATATATATATATATATGGGAGATACTTCTAAATTTTGAAGTTTCATAAGATTGACGTTTCAAAGCACTGAAATGTAAATAAATTTTTTTTTTACATTTTTGCAGGGGGCTAAACCCGCCTGCACCCCCACACCCCCTGTTAATTAAATATACCAATTCCAAGATATCATTAAACTGTAAATATCCCATTCCAGAATGTACATCAATCTCCATTTAAATGGTGTGAAGTTTCAAAACTTCAGTCTTATTGTCTGGACCATAAGAAATTCAAAGTTTTGAAACTTCAAAATTTAGAAGTAGACCTGTATGTGGATACATATATATATATATATATATATATATATATATATATATATATATATATATATATATATATATATATATATATATATATATATATATATATATATATATATATATATATAGGTTTACCTTCATAAGGTCACAATGTCATTATACAATGCTCTGATGTGTGAAAGTACAATGGCAAGATTTGTAAATGTGGAATAACAGAAGTATGAAGTCAATGAGCGAATGCCAGTGTGCATTTGCTTATCTGAATTCGGCAGTCTGAATGCAGATCGCACTACAGTGGGGATCGGGACATGTACCCCTTCACTCACTGTAGTGTGATCTCAAAGTTAGCATATTAAATTAGCAGGGGAGCACAGTGTGAAATTGAAAATGGGACAGAATATTGTTTTAGCAATCTGGAGATTATGGAAAAGAAGATGAGAATAATAAAATAGAAATGATAAAGATGTATAAGATCAAATAAAAGATGCCTGTGGGAGAAAGCGTGGGGTAGATAGAGATATTATAAAGAGAAGATGACACTGGCTTAAAAAAGTCAAGATTTTTTTTCTTGAAATGGTAAAAAATGGAATTTTTTGCATAGAGTATGCTAATGTTTAGAAAAAAATGATATAAGTGACAAGATACATGTTATGAGAATGAATGTATAGATAATATAAAGAAATATACATAAGTAGTGCCTAAGGTTTTTCAACAAGTGCCACTGGATCAATTACATCACCTGAGTTACCATCTATTCAGGCAGATGAGACTTTGGTTTATTGTCTCATCTAAAAGGTGACACAGTCAGGAGAGCAGCAACTCACCCCCCCCCCATGCTGTACTACAATGTCAGAAGTGGAAATATTAATCCACCATCCATGCGCATGAATAGAATTAATAGATTTTGGAACATCCAGCAGCAAAAGATGATTGTGCAAACCTGTTTACCTACTGAGGCTGGCACTTTGACCACTAATTATTAATTTACAGGAGTTAAACTTAATAATCTGAAATCTCAATGGCAAAATGGATTGCTTTTAAAAAAACTGCAGTAAACAAGCTGAAATTAATAAAAATCTATTTCAGCAAAAGGAGTGTCCTATTAAAGGCTTTGGAAATTTTCTCACTAACCCAGATGGTGAAGTAAAAGAACATTAGACAAAGATAGAGTTTTTCCCGAAAAAAATCACCTGGTTTCTAGCTAAACTGGAAGACATGGAAAATAAAGACAATTTTAACAATATATGGAACACCATAAAATGCAGGGCACTACTGTGATTAGCTTTGTACCACCTATCTCTCAAATAAACTTGGATCTACAGCATGAAAACTCATTTGTAACAGAAGGAACCCACAAGTTGCTTGCTAAATATCTGCTTATCGGGGATCCCCTTCCATTCTCATTATGTATACTATTTAGATAAACATTTATTGATAAAATTTGCATTGTCAAAACTTTCTTTTAACTTTGGTAGTACTACAGAGTCAGCAATGACTAGTTTTCTATAACCATAAAAATAGGGAGCTTGATGGCCTTTAGTTAAGGTACTGAAACAAAACAATATCAAAAAATATCTTGATTTCCTAGCAAAGCTAAAACTATTGGACCAAATGAAACTATGGGGGTATTCAAATCATTTAGCATGGAGTAGGGCAACTGAGAGTTATAAGTAGTATGTACAGACTATAGCAGAAATAAAGAACTATTTATGGTATGCAAATGACTGCATTATAGCACTTAAATGAGTGCAATCATGCTAATGAGGCCCACAGCTTATGCAAATAACAGAACCAAACATGAGTATGAGATGTATACATCTGTTGCTTCAACCCCCGCCATACCACCTTACTAATCTGTGATAACCATAACCCTAACCTTGCCCCTCTTCCTAACCCTGACATTACACATTCCATTAGAAAAACCTTTCCCTAACACTGTTACTACATAAGACACTCAGACACATACCACATAGAACAGAATGCACACAGGCACAGCACTACATTCAATATATCCAAAAAAGTTTAATTATTAAAAACCTAAACCCACATTTATTTTAGACACGCACACACACACACACACACACACACACACACACACACACACACACACACACACACACACACACACACACACACACACACACAGTCTTCTTCATTTCAGCATCTCCAGCACTCAATTTCCAAAGCACTTCACTTCACTCTGACAATGAACTGACTATTTAAAAGAGTGACATGAACCAGACCGAGATACATTGTTATCATTTTATTACACAGCAGGACACTGATAATGGTGATCATTGTTATGTGTTGTAGGTGATGCAGGAAATGCCTTGAAATCATTGATGATTACCCTATCCAAAACCTCTAGACTAAGGCTGACATGGCATACATCATTGTACATTTGCAGACACTGAGCGTTGTCTAGAACATTGATAGAATGGAACTGCGTGACAAGCAGTGGATGGCCTTTGTGATGCATCCAAGAAGTAGAGCTAGCTTTGCAATGATGGTCTACCCTATAAGGTCTGTAGGCACAGTCTACTGCCTGGACACATCTGGTGGCACACAGGAGACCAACAATCTTTATTTCTTTATTTATTTATTTATTTATTTGTGGTATGCCTCATGTAAAGTAGCTACAACTTATCAGTTATTTTTTTTGTGGTATGCCTCATGTTACACAATATAGAAGTACAAAAACAGCTACAATTTATGAGCATCATAGTACTGTCTCAAAGACTTGGTGTAATAATCCTGGAGGAATAAGGTGTGAAGTCACCAGAGAAACTGTCTGCAGTGGCACCCTATGCTAGCCAAAGGTGGGTGCAATAAAATGTGGCACTGGCAAAGATTTGGCATGTGGTCCACAAACAATATGTTGTGGAAGGGCAGCACAGAGTAAAATTAAAGCATGCATCACAGTGTATTGACTGGTAATACTGCGCCATACAAAACCTTACTCACATAATCCAGATGAGTGGGCTGGGTACAGTCATCATCTTTTCAGTGGTGAGGGTTGGTCACAGTAAGATGCAACAACACCAGTGTTACAGGGGATAAGTTCATGGAAGGTTGTAGTGAGTCAGAGACTGCATCCCATAATTGTGAAGTGGAGTTTCCATGTTGAACATTGTACAGGTATACAGTGTAGGCTGGTAGTGACAGAGTTTGATACATTCTGCATGAGGGGTGGTGTATAACTTTGTTAGTGTGAACAAGAACCTCAATGTGTCCCCACATGTTAGGAGCCAAGAGATGCACAGCATCTATAACTGTAAGAATGGCCACAGTTAGATATTGGACTTTGATAGGGGTAAACTGTGTAAACAAGAATCGCCAGCTTTGGTGAGCATCCCATCTGTGGAGGTAGATGAGTTTCATTGGTTATGACCATAAGGTCTGAGATACACAGTTGTGGTAGTGACTATGGCCAGGAGTGACAGTAACGCAGACTCAAAGCAGTGCAATACATCTGTGTAAGCTCAGCCTGTGACTG
The DNA here is from genome assembly GCF_019279795.1 of Protopterus annectens. Classification (NCBI taxonomy): domain Eukaryota; kingdom Metazoa; phylum Chordata; order Ceratodontiformes; family Protopteridae; genus Protopterus; species Protopterus annectens. Next base: position 1,639,212,146 of record NC_056726.1, on the reverse strand, counting down.
TCTACCATGTGATCTGGACCCTTGTACTGCTATGGCTAGTATTACCTGCACAGACATTTGCCACATGCCTTATAGATGTACCAGTGAATATCATGTTACTTAACAATGACTTGATGATGTGTGTGTTTGATCTAAGTCCTTATATCCTATTTCTCTCTGCATGTACTATGGGCCATCCGGCAGTCCTGCAGTTATTGTACATCCTCAGTCTGGTCAAACAGCATGCTCTGCTGTTGTATATGCAGTGGCTTTTGGCCTTGGATCACTGGCCTGCACATCCACAGATCGATGCCAGGTGTGCTATCTATGTGATGTAAAGATCTGCAATCATGATGGTGATGGACCTCACATGCCCTTCTCCTGTGGTAAATGCATGTCCCTCAATGTTAGTGTTGCTAATGGATGCCATCTATTGTGGTAACTCCAGTGTAGCCTGAGTGGCACTCATAATGACAGGATATTCATCAGAAATACAAGTGAAGCTGGAGGCTTGACCTATTCTTCCATTGTCTACTCATCTGGAGCATTTCTCCCCAGGCCTCTGCTGAAAACAGGATCTGTGGAACCTAGTCAGACTTTCCCGGTCAACAAATGTTAAATAAAAAAATAAAAATAAAAAAATATGAGGGGGATGTGTGTTTTGTATTTATGAGTTTGCATTTGTCTGCAATTACCTTTAAATTTAAGGGTTGCTAGCAATATTACTGTGTCATTTAACTGTGCTATATGCATGATGCCATCACTGTCAGCCAAAGGTTCCCTGCTGATATCATGCATATGTTATCCAGTTGAGCTGGACCATCTCCTAAAGGAAACAGTAAAAGCATAAAGATAACATACCTGTGACAGTGCTGGAATATACTCATTCCCCTTTGTCTGCAGCATAAATACTGGTACAGGCCAATTATTTGAATATCATATGGCCATGTACATACATTGTGGTGCAGGTTGCCACAGTTGCATGCCCAGTATACGTGGATAACATATAAGCATAGGTGCTCTGTTGAATATTCTCTTTCACAAATGAGTCAGTGTTCAACTTGAAATGTTTCAGCTACTCACAAACAGGTAAATTACCATAGGAGTTACATTTGTTTGTCAATGTGTGCATGTGCATGACTACACTTGGCTAACCCTGTCTCTCAATATTACACCCTCTCCATTATATGGCTATACAGCTGTCCACTGTTGTATTGAAATCATTCATATCATGTGCCATGCCAACAGAAACAATGGGCAAGTTATGACTCCCCACCTTCCTGCAGTGCTGCACTGATGATTGGTAGTGCTGTGCACAATATCTGCCTTTACCCTCCATCTGATCATGTATCCTTGCCCTGACCAATGTATGGGACTACTGTTTCCTGGAATCATGTCTCGCAGTTTGTGCACTTAAGCCAAAGGGTGTTTCCCTCCCAGCTGGGCATTTATTCATCATTCCA